>NC_044499.1:39270814-39503314 GCF_902362185.1 Chanos chanos | reverse complement strand
TAGAACTAGAAGGGATTGTTTGTATTTTGAAGCTGATCATGAATTCCGTTATTATTATTATTATTGTTATTATTATTATTATTATTTTTAGCATGGACACTATTTCCACCAGAATTGTTATTCTTTAAAGGGATCAGACAGTGAGTCAGTCTATTTTTTTTCCCCTCGGCTTTTAATCGGTTTCATTCCTCAGGACAATGAACCCTCCTCTTGTGTCTTTATTGTTTTCAACAAAGCTCCGAGATGAAGCTGTAGCTCCACGAGAGACAAATGGGATCACTGCGCACACGGCGTCATCTGACAAGCAAGAGCTGTTTGCAACAGTCTCCTTGCTCTTGTCTGTCAGGTCCCAATTAAAATTCTCAACAATCAGCAGACAAGGCCCAACATGACTGAGTGAGCTTTTACTCTGTGGAGGCTAAACGCTAATGCTAACGGAGACTTGTGTGGATCCAGTAGCGGTCTGTCAGACATCGGGGCTCATACATAAACCACAAGAGTTTGATGAATGGAATCTTAGGAAAGGGCTCTTCAGTTTCTCGCATCACTCTGCCATTACAAAACAGCTTTGGAGGGATTACAGGAGAGACGAAGAGAGGCTTTCATTCCTTCAGTATGTATAAGGATGAATAATTCACACAGTGGGTATCTGTGCACTCCTGAGTTTTTAAAGCTTCGGTCGCTGTTTTACTTGTATGTTTTATGTCAGGAGTAATCTTGTAGAAGTAAGCAGTTGAAACGAGTCAACGAAAGGGTTGAGTGCTTACAGAGCGCGACTTGAACGTAGAGTTCACGTGAAACGTGTTTGATGTGACGGAGCATGTCAGAGTCAATTAGCTCTCTCTTAGACCGTTTCAGCACTGTCCCATGCTTCAGGGAGTGTAAAGAGAACTGTGCATATACACACACACACACATATACACAAACATAGACGCACACACACATACGCACACACAAACATGTGCGCTTGCAAGTGCCCGTGCACACACTCACTCGCATACACACACACACATGCGCACACACACATAGACACACACACACACATCTAGTAAGATCTATAAAATTATGTAAACATTAAAGGCCTCAAAGACTTTGATTAGACCCAAACTGCTGAAAATATGCCTACAGCAGAGTCTCCAAAAAGAGGAAAAACTGATTCCCACCATGGATGATTGCGTAGGTCAGTGTGGTTTATACTCTACTCACACACACGCACACGCACACATACACACACACACACACACACACACAAGCATACACATACGTACACAACCACCCTTAACTAAGGGTCAGATCCAGTTCTGTGTGCATTTTTACACAGCTGTTTAACATAAATCGAAGCAACTTTAATCAAGAGTAAAGTGAAAGCAGGGATCCTCACAGTGTGTAATTAGTGAGTGGACTTTGGCTTATCTATGTATATAAGACCTTGCTGCAGAAGATGATAATTAAAATCAATAGTAGCATGTCATCACGTCAGCCTTTCACTCAGATCCAATTTTATACTCACTGACATATTTCAGGGCACTCAATAAGGACATGTTCTTAGGTTACTGGGAAAGACTGATATAAATCTGTCGATACATTCATCCATTTGTTTATAAATTTGGACTGCAATGAGCATTTTGTCTGTCACATCTCTCCCCTCCATATTTGAAACTTTGCAGTTTTACAAACAGTGGCTTAGATTTTGGCAGAGAAGAATTCGCAGTTTTTGTTGAATGCGTATAAAACTGGTACTGTTGTAAAAACCGTGTCAGTCCTAATTTGATGATATGTCATTTAAATCTCGGGTAAATACATTCTGAAAAGGCTAATTGCTGAAAATGAGTAAGGAATATTCGCAGTGTTGCTGTCTCATTATTCTCCCTCAGTGAGAATTAGTCAGTCAAAAGCCAGATAGGTTTGCATGCCAAAGCCAATATTGGACATGTTTGCCTCAATGAGAAATTATTATCCAAGCTGTCAAGAGATCTGTCTAATTATGCAACAGAGATATGGAATGTGGAGTGTTTTTTGCAAGTTGTTCTGAATCAAAGGGAAAGTGCAAGATAGTGGCACAGAAACAGAGAGCGATTGAGAAAGAGAGAGAGAGAGAGAGAGAGAGTGAGAGACAGAGAGAGAAAGAGAGAGAAAGAGAGAAAGAGAGAAAGAGAGCATGTAGACATAGACATGCAAATAAGTTACAACGCATGAGCGCTCCCTGACTCAAACACACACACGCACACGCATACACGACTGCAAAAACACTCACAAACAAATCCAACGCTGTTATTCTAGCACAAGTTATTAGTAGCAGTGCTAATGAGTAACAGAGAATAAAGTGAGATTTGAGAGAAATTTTCCTACATTAAGAAGGAAAGCCTTAGTTAGCGTAAAAGCTTTTCTCAGTCTGGAATCTGCTCAAATGTTTTACAATGCTAGCTTTTCCACACATAAAATGTTGATTTCATTGATGAGACAGATGCACAGTATACTCAACTGTTACGACACAGCAAGTTAGTCATGTAAAATGAATTTAATCTTTTTTCTTGAAAATAAAAAAAAAGAACCTAAACTGATTCTGATGTGCTGAGGACGGTCTCAAAAATACAGGCTGTGGTGTACATACATAGTCACAATAAAACTGTTGTCAAAATCAAAACTACAGAAGGTTTATTCGCTTCACAAATACATTTATTGAAAGAAGTAATTAACAAAAAGACAACATTCTGAGGTTTTGTCCAGAAAACCTCATAGTTCTGTCACGGCAGTGAGTAAATGGGCCCACGAGAGCACTAATGAACTCCAGTGGATCTCTCTCAGACCAGCGCTTCAAAGGCTCACACTCATCTTGTTTTCAAAGACAGATGGGCATTACTGCTCTTTGAAAGGTATGAAGCGACATTCTTCCCCTCTTTCTCTCCCTCTCTCTCTCTTTCACTCTCTCTCTCTCTCTCTCTCTCTCTCTCTCTCTCTCTCTCTCTCTCTCTCTCCCTCTCTCTGTCTTTCTCTCCTCCTGTCTCTCTCATCACACAAAGTAGCTTGGGGGTCTGCATTGCATCATCTATATTCCAAAATCAAGCTGCCAGCACCAATAAACCAAAAGAGAGGCTTATGAAATGTAACGAAAACAAAAAAAAAAAGTTCTTATTCATGTCCTGTTTTTAGATGACTTACATTGGGCTTGTTTGACCTTACTCTGACGTGCCACAATTAATTCATTATTTTCAACCTTCGTTATGCCTCCTTTTAACCCACTGGAAAAGGAAAAATACAAAAAATACAATCTGAACATGGGAAAAATATTAATTTGCTCTGTATGACCCTTCTCTCTTCCTTTGAGCAATGCTAGCGTATTTCAGTTCCTATTTATTTCAACAGTAAGTCAAGAACTAAGACATGTGTTTCCCTAGTAATTTTTCCAAATTTCAGACTCATGACAGGGCGAAGCAGAGACAGACAGCGGGATTGCCTGCAGCAGGGAAGAGTGACGGAAAAAAATATTTCCTGCTAAAACCCACTTCAGATGGTGGAGTAAGATAAACAGAAACATATCATCAAGAAGAAGGAGCATGAGAAACAGAGAGGGAGAGAGAGAGAGAGAGAGAGAGAAAGAGAGAGAGAGAGAGAGAGAGAGAGAGAGAGAGAGAGAGAGGGAGGGAGAGGGAGAAAAACAGCTTTGTTCTTTCTATACCTTACCTAAAGTGTCTCTCTTTTTCTCTCTCAATCCCTTTCCTGACCTGTCAGTAGGAGTAGGCTGGGTGGAAATGGAAATGCTTATGACAATATTAGAATCTAAAATAATGCAGCTAGCCAGAGGTGTCAGGTAACCCTGTGACCTAAATCAGCCCAACCAGAAATCCATTACATAGATTATTTCAGTGCCAGAGTGAATGTATGAGAAGACATCAGTGTGTGTATGTGTGTCTGTGAGTGTGTGTCTGTGTGTGTGTGTGTGTGTGTGTGTGTGTGTGTGTATGAACGTTCGTATGAGTTCAATTGATTACCCTCTCTGTCTCCCTCACTCTCTCAAACACATACAAAAACACACACACATACACACAGACACACACATGTGCACACTCAAGCTCCTACTCTGTCTCTCTCTCTCTCTCTCTCTCTCTCTCTCTCTCTCTCTCACTCTCTTTGATTGGGGGCTGCAGGCAGAAGACAAAGATGTTGATGATGGAGCGATTGGCTAATGGAAATGACAGTGAAAGCCTCACTAACAGCACAGTTTCAGGCTCCGTATTGAACACTGTGTTTTTTTTTAGACTCCTCTAAATGGATGTGTTATATTTCAGTGCGGGAGTAAAACGGTTCCCAGAAAGATAAATAACGATGCCAACAGCACAGTGATTAGTTAGTCTGTAACTAGAAAATGAACTTGATATTGGAAGTGCATTTTTTCCATTTCTGTTTTTTCTTTACCCCCCCCCCTTTATTTTTTTTTTGTCGTCGGTCTTTCCAATGTGACCGGCATTAACTGTGTAAGAGTGGATGATTGTTGTCCCTAAAGGGAAGCGAGACACATATTGCTTTTGACACAGAGCTACTCCAACACACACACACACACACACACACAAATATGGGAGAGAGAGAGAGAGGCAGGCAGAGGAAAACAGCCAGGGGGCTGTGCATCAGGGCTATTAAGTGAGTCTGTGTGGGCCAGTGACTGGAATAATGGCTAGTTTTGCTGGGGCTTGTACCCCAGGGCCTGGGCGTTCTGGCCTTGGCCAGTGACCATCATTTGGTTTAGGAATGGTAACTGAACAGAGGGGGCTGACGGCATGCTAAACAGGTCATGCACCATGGTTGGGAGAAATGGAGAACCGATATCATCTACTCTTCCGTGTAGTGATCGAACCAGAGGACACACACACATACACACACACAAGCACCAATCCCTCCGTGCACAGCCATTGATGTTTCAGTAGCTAGAGGCTAAAGATGGACTGGAAAAGTAGCTTTTTAGGTGTACCGGTTAATGGAATGAGCAATAGCACTGCAGCTATTGACTAGCATTTTCAGTGTAAAAAACTGCCCTACTATCAGGTGGATTCATAACCTGATCTAATGACGGATACAGTGCTTGTCATGTGACTGAGCTGTGTCATAAAGCTTTTAACAATGTCTGGTGGCAGGGTCTCAGAAAATTTAGATGCAGACTGAATTTTCTTTCCCACAGTCTATAGGGTTCTGTCATCCTCACAGTCTGTGATCACTTCTTGAACATTCACCACAGCATTCTTCTTTGGAGGGGACTCTCGTCATCATGGCAACGGTGATTAATGGATGGTCGAGTGAACAAGATCGTTCGCTAATCTGGAATGAGTCACTAGCAGTGGAATAAAGCATTGTCCTTTCGTCTACGTGAACCCTGTCTCTGACAGTCAACCAAATGAACTTCCTTTGAGCCCTGACAACAATAATCCTGTAGGAGAGCTTTAATGGCTTTCATCTGAGGGAACAAATTAAGGCCGGGAGGTGTGTGTCAGCAACACATTTGTTTTTAACCTTCTCTGACAACACAAATTAGATCTCTTGCTTTTTTAATTGCCAATATTTCACAGATACTTTTATTTGAACCAACAATGAATCTGAATTGGTTTCCAACATAGGATTATGTGTGTATTTGTGTGAGTGTGTGTGTGTGTGTGTGTGTGTGTGTGTGTGTGTGTGT
Source organism: Chanos chanos (assembly GCF_902362185.1). Taxonomy (NCBI): domain Eukaryota; kingdom Metazoa; phylum Chordata; class Actinopteri; order Gonorynchiformes; family Chanidae; genus Chanos; species Chanos chanos. The sequence goes on along the minus strand of NC_044499.1, from coordinate 39,497,649 downwards.
GTGTGTGTGTGTGTGTGTGTGTGTGTGTGTGTGCGAGTGTGTGTGTGTGTGTGTGTGTGTGTGTGTGTGTGTGTGTGTGTGTGTGTGAGTGTGAGTATGTTATTTTTATGTGCAGTCGGGGCCCAGGAATCTGTGTTGTTGGTGAGATAAATGTCTGATTTGCTGTTTACTGTGTCTTCACTCGTGTGCTGCTGTGTGCTTTCCCTGACAGTTAGACGAGAAGGCAGTAAAAGCAGACACGAGTGACACTAAAGGGATGGATTTACAACAGCTCTGCTGCTACTGCACACTACACGTTAACACCAAGTTCTTTTCACACCATTTCTAACATTTTTAGATCATATTTCCGTTTTTCATCCCACCTGGCATCTATGATACCTGTGATACTTTCAGCAAATTTGTATTTCAATTAATTCAAGTAAACATCCTTTAGCAGTGCCACTTGTTTGTGTAAGATGCTAAATGAGCCTTTGCAAGTATGTATTTTTTAACATTGCTGGAATGACATGACTGCAGGCTCTCTCTTGACTGTGTCTGTTGGGGCGGAGGGACATGTGAAGTTTGTGCACTGTGTTCTTCTCCATGAATAATGCCTTGTAGGCTAGTGTAAGTTTTCTCGACTGGCGCACGAACACATTGACTCACAACATGATCACTCTCTCATCATCATTAGGAGTGTTCCTGAGACACAAATGCATTAATTTAAATTAAATTAAATTTAATTTAATTTGATCATTTTTAGTTTAATTTTAATAAAACACACACACACACACACACACACACACACACATGCACACACACGCAAGCACGCAGGCACATGCACACACACACACACACACACACACACACACACACACACACACGCACACACACACGCACACTCACAAAAGTATGCACTATGTTTTCATTCTGTGAAAGCAAGCATTCTGTGCGCTCATGAATTAAAATCTGACAGGACAATTTATATATACATGTACAGTTTGTGAGGTCAAAGGCATAACTATCTCCCCACTCACTTTTGCTTGGGCTGTTCTGTGCTTTGCTTGCGTTGATGTACGTTTTAACTATTCAGCTGATGCTATCTTTTGATACTGGATTAATACCATGAAACACCATGATAATGGAAATGACACCAGAGATAAAATCTGAATCATTTTTCAATATGTCACTGGACGACATCCATCCTATGTGTTTTAAATTCATTGAAAAACAGAAGTAGTGTTTAGCGTGAAATAAACCTGTAAATAACATCAGGGTGTTTTTTTAATTTTTAATTCTTTTTTTTTTTTTTTTTTTTTTAATGGCTGCTGTGTCTGGTGAAGTAGTGTGGGTAGAGCTGGGCCACTGTGCTTTATAATCTGAATCCTACAGAGGAACCAGTGGACAGATGTAAGCGCCCAAGGCTGGGCCTCGCTGCCCCTTGACCTTCTAACCTCTGGACTTCATAACTAGGACACAGCTTCTGAACAGCAGTGCACACACACACACACACACACACACCAAAGTGAAAAATGTGCCTCATTTCTCATTTCTATCCATCTCTCCACTTTGCTCTCTCTCCCTCCTTGCAAATCTTTCAGTTTCATTTGGTGATACTGAGACCAAATCCTATCCTACTTCTCTTTACTTTTAAATGTGGAAAAGTTCTTTTTATGCCATGCCTGTTTTTTGTAAAGCCTTTATAAACATCAGTTTGAAGCCTTTAAAACAACTTTGGACCTTTTGCCTTCTCTATACTTGTATGTTTCTTCTCTCTCTTCTACACTAGCAAACTGCCACCTGTACAGTAATTATTGTAACTGGCTGTATTAAATGAGGCTCTTGCTTAGTTTATTGGTCTCAGTTCCTTTTATGAGGAATTGATGGAGCGACAATATATGTTCTTGGCTGTCATTCATCAAGGCTGATTTCACTGGAGGATCTCTAGCTCTTCGCAAACAGTGTGAGAGAATATAATATTATGTCAGCTCAGAACTGCACCCACATTTCTGATGGCCATGTGAACAGTGATACTTTTTAAAATGCATATTCTCACACAGGCACATACATGTGCTTGCATGCACACAAATACACAAATACCCAGACACAGATACACACACACACACACTTACACGCACACGCGTGAGCGCACACGCACACGCAGGCACACGCACACGCACATGCCCACGCACACACACACACACACACACACACACACACACACACACACACACATATACATAAACATACACACAAACTCTCTCAGTTAAAGGACCAGATCACTAACCCAAACGCACACAACACTCAATAACTTTGTGCATGTGTAGGTTGAAGGTTGTGCTTGGTCTCAAGATGTACATCAGGAACTCCAGTCAGTCCTCATGAGACACACAAACTTCAAAAAGAAACCTTTCTCTAAATATTAAATCAAAGAATTTCATGACCAGGGTAGAGTTCTCTAGCTTTTCTCATAAGGTAATGCTTCTTCCCTTTCATTAGTGCTTCAAAGAAATCAGATCTATTGTACCATACACACAGAGTGAGTGTAATTCCCAAAGGGAGGGGGAAAAAGAAAGAAGAAAACATGCATCTATCAAATCAGATTCACACAAATTGCAATATCTCTCACAATCATAATTAAAACGTCTTCAAGTGCATTTGGAGCTACTCTGATCAGACAGATTAAAAGAGCTCATTAGAATAGGCAACAAACCTTCAGGAGAACGTCGGCCTATGGGAGAAGTGACGAAACAGTGGCAAATGTTTTTATCATTAGGTGATAGGACAATGCTAATTTCTGTATTGTCAGAACGGCAAAAAATTACATATTATTTGAAATCATCTTGAAAATACTAGTTGTTGCATTCTCCACAGTTGCATAGGCATAGGTACAGTTGTACCAACCTTGACCTTGTTGTTTCATTTCACTGACCATAATATTATTAAAATATTTATATGTTTGTGTGTTTCCTTTTTATACAATATTATAATTGTACTTGAACTGTAAGCATACCACCTTGTATCATTTTATGATAACATTTTTTTTACTGGCAAGATTTTGAACTCACTCAAAACTTAGTTTGTTTATGAACTAAAGTTTATCTACAGGTTATTGTTAAATGATAATCCTGGGACAATACATATTTGATTGCAGAAATGAAAGCAGAGTTCATTGCTCACTGAGGCATGCAGATCACAGAACATGAGTGCACAGTTCCAGTGTTCCAGTTTCCCCACATCAATGAAAGCTTTACCCAAAATTCACTGCAAACACTCAGCAGGTGGTGAAGGTGCCTTTGCATATTCATGAGCATATTTGAGGAACAAAGACAGTAATTAACAGAATGTGATCTCATACTCCATAGGACTATAAAAAACAGCAGTTAAAGGGAAAAAAAAAGAACTTGTAAAAGAAACAAAATACAATGAAGGCAAGGCTGAAAAAGATAGAAACCACTGCATTACTTGGAACTATTTTGTTCTTATAGTACTATGGGTTCTCTCATAAGTGGAAATGCCTATTATTTTGAGGGCTGATAATGGCCATCTCTGTTTGCTTGTTGATTAGGCTATGAAAAGCTAGGCAATGGAACCTCATTTTATTGAGCGATTCTGTACTCTAGGATGGGTGAAATGAATCTCTCATCCTCATCACATGGCAAAAATCCAGGCACATTGCCTAATAAAATGACTATGAAAAAAGAAACTTCTGTGTAAAGAGATGACACTTCATTTACCATTAGTTTATGAAATTTTACATAGCCATTATATAGTCATTTTGTGACAGTCTGATAGAGCCAGACCTCTGCTCTGTCAGAACTCTGTGTGTCATTCACCACATTTTTTTCTTTTTACTTTCTACTCTATTTATTTATTTAGTTATTATGAGAATGAGTGTGATGTATACAGTCATAACACAAAGATGAACATACTGCCCCCAGGTCCATTCTGAGAAAAAAATTGTAAATAAAAACAATATATGTCTTTAAATCCATTGTTTGAGACATCAGAGATAGTAAGCCGGCTTAACCTGGGAGGCTTATGGAATTATATGTGGAGGGAAATGCCAAAAAAACCCCACCCGGATTTCTCATTCTTTTAGGGAAATACCTTTGATTTGAATAATATAAAAAAAAAATGTTGAAAGCAGTAAATAATCACTCTGCATGATTTGATAACACAGATTAAAAAGAAGATACCATGGGATCAGGGTTATCCTATATAAATTTGAAAAAAAAAGAGACTATTTAACAAAGTGTTAATCAGTCTTTTTCATCTGACTGAACATAAAGGCCTGAATGATGAGATCATTTTCAAGCTGTATAGACCATTTAAAAAATTAACAACCCTTGGGTTTCTCTCTGACCTTTTGGTACAAGATTCATTATTTTCTGCTTTTAATGACTCAAGCTGATGCATTTTGTCTCCTGAGGTTTCTTGCTATGACATAAAATGTGTCTACAGCTTCTTGAAACTTATTTGAGATATGAGGTCTGAATATAATCTGAAGTGGTAAAGCAGATCTGATATTCACATTTTGTCTGGCAATATCTGCACCGACTGTGAATAGAAAAAAAAAGACAATATATGAAGAGAATTGTGGTTAGAACTGCATTTTGCAAACAGAAGTGCTTCCAAAAGGGATTTTGTTGATGTCTCCTTACAAAGAGGACTACAATGAAGAAGAACAAAGCAGTCACACACATGATTCAATTATGTTTTTCCTAATTAGTACAGTGGGCCATATTTTTTCTTTGATGAGGCTTTTTCTACTCTATGTCTCCTCCCCTGTAAACAGCTACAGGGTCCATTGGGACTGGTGGCCAAAGAGTTCTCTCAGCATTACACAAATATGTTTTATAATGACTGCTCTAATGTGGCTGGATTTGTTTTCAAATTCAGCAGGGATGCCGAGTTACTCATTGTTCAAAGGGGCTGCATTCATATAATTAGCTTTGGTCTTTCACTTTGTTATTCCCTCATTAATTTTAAAAACTGGTGAACCTTGTCCTTAACGGGGTTTTTAGAACTACATTACAGTAACATAAATGTAAACATCGATAAGTTAAGCAAACTGACAGACACAAACATGCACAAACTTCAGTCTTCAGCTATTTTCTCTTTGTGTTGGGTACAAAAATTAAAGTATCTGGAGTTAACCTGGCTGATACGTACTTTAATCCCAGATCACAGCTTTACAGTTTAATGTTACAAAATAACAAAATAAATCACACGGTCTTTACAAATGATGCTGTATTTCACAGGGCATTATACACAGTCACTCATAAAGTTACATGCAAATCTTAAGAAATCTTAATTCTTTCTTTCTTTCTTTCTTTCTTTCTTTCTTTCTTTCTTTCTTTCTTTCTTTCTTTCTTTCTTTCAGCTACCCTAGGTTTTTCTCTCTTTTTCATTTTTTTTTTTTCATTTTTTTTGATTTATAAAGAACTTCAAGCCGAAAAATGAAAGCCAGTAATTGTTAAGTCAAATTAACTCACCTGGAGTTCCGAGGCCCTTAAAACACCCTGATTGGTAGATAAGTACATGTTGCAGAGGAAGAGGGCACTTCTGCATGCAACCCTGCAAAGATTAGTTCTGGAAGAGATGCAGGTGGCCCCATTTCTCTCCCACAGGGTCTTAATTAAAATTTTTTTTTCCCCTATAAATTTAACCTTTATTTAACCTGAATAGTGTCAAGAGATTTTTGTCCTGTTTTCCACTGCTCAAGAAGGCAACAATACAGCAAAACCAGAAAGGAAACATTTAACAAACGGAACAGTAACAGACAACAAATCAAATTAATGGATATAAAGATGTACAAATGATATATCCTTTGAGAACAAACAACAACAACGACAACAACAACAACAACAACAACAACAAAAAACTTACCACAGATTTCCAAAGATGGACATTCAAATTCTTAAAATTTGAGCCTTGTTCCAGGTTAACAACTTAAGATGTTAAGATTGTTTTGTTTAAGATTGTTATTTTACAGCATTTCTTACATATTTTTTCACAAAGCAACACCTAACTCGAGAGGATTGGTTCAGTACCACAGATACAATGTATACCTTTATTATGGCTGTCTCCATGGGTAATTCTGAAGATTTTGGGGAAATTATTTGATTATCTGGCAGTTCCATGCAAACTTGTAGTTACCTTAACATACCACTTTAATTAACAAACAATACGTTAATAACAGAACATGTTTTAAATTACTAAATTATTGCAATTTAATTGCCTGGAGTGCCTTGAGTTTGGATAAGAAAATACCAGGAACCAATGTATAGTGTTATAGTTTCAATGCCTGTAGAATATGACATAAATGTTTGATTTTTTAAAATACTTTGCAGACATTCATAACAATAGAAACATTGTTTGGTTGGTCTGTTCTGGTGCTCAAAATGAATATTGCCCACATATATAGACACTATCATGCATTAAATGTGGTTACATACATGCAACAGCAATATTAAAAATGGAAAACACAGCTAAAATGTGTTATTTTGCTTTCACAATTAATGTATAAATGAAGTGTGAGGGTCCTTAAGGGTCCTTGATATTATAGGAGGGGTCTTGTAGGCTTTTGAAAGATCTGTAGGCCTGTCAAAAGCTAGAAGGGCACAAGAGCAGTGATCCTCACAATCCTCTCCCTTGTTTTTGTCGGCACACTTGGCAGCAACAGAAAGATCATATTTCAATGACAGAGAGCAGGGGAGCTGCTAAGAGCTTTTGTCAGAATTTATGCCTGTATTTTATGTGTTTTAATGTGATTATGAAACTTTTTAAAAGTTAGTGACACTGGCAACTCTACAAATATGGGGCAAATATATATATATATATATATATATATATATATATATATATATATATATATATATATATATAAGAATGATGAATGTAATTGCAAAAAATAAAACTATTCTGAAAGCTATAAAGTCTCTGTGGGCAACACATTTAAAAAAATGTCTATCATAATATTGCAAAACATCGAAATTCACAGAAAAAATATATTAATTTAAAATTAATTTAATTTCATCTGAGAGGTAACTGGGCTACATAACATCTGTTTTCATACTCTTGAATTTATTGATGTCATTCATTCTGAATATTTTGATGTAATAATACACGATTGGTGGTGCACATAATCTGGTGTTCTACATCAAAGTGCTGTACACGCATATCAATGGGGGCATACAAATTCTGGATAAATCTATAGTTTGCAGTACATCCAACAGGTGGTATATGGGCTTTTTTCTCTTTTAAAGAAGCTTTGGCTTAGATGCATTTCAGAGGTGCTGTTCCATAAAAAAAAAAAAAAAATCTAGGATATAGGCCACTATGATGCAATGCCCCCTAACTGTAATTCTCTCTGAATAAAATGGATAGCAGACCTTGGACATTCCAAATAAAACTTCATCTCAAGACAGCACTCAGCAATCGTCTATTTTTAATCTCCTAAAGTGATAATGATCAATATTAAACTGGCTTTATGCTGGACAAGGACACCACTAAACCACTCTTCATAGAAGAGTACAAACCCAGTTCCATACTGTTCACATGAAGAGGTGCAAATGATGTCACACTTTAATGAAATCTTCAAATTAACAGAAGGATTACTGATTCTGCACACAGTTTACAAGGGGGTAGCTGATTGACAGGAGAATAAAAAAGTACTCTTTCAACCATGTTATTGTAAGTCTCACTAAATTTATAAATGAATGAGTTACATATATACTTCTGCCTCTCAACACCAAATTTTTAATTCTTTGACTCGTTAATTTGAGAGGCTAGGTGGTATCTGCGACTCTTTATCTTAAAGTGTTCCAAAAGTGATTTTTACTCTTAATTTGGTTCCTCTGCACCATCTTCATTGTTCACATATTCCCCCATAAACACATCATAAACATATTACCGCAGGAATAAAAACAGAAGGGCAAAAGTAACCACCATATTGTATACAGGTAGCGCCAGTTCATGAGCATGTCCAGGACATTCACCTTGTAGAACTATGCTGGGGATTCTTGCTCTGCTTACTGTTAGCGCTTGCAGCATACAGACTTATTGTAACGTTGTCAGAGAGTATTCATCTACAACCATTTTACTGGCAACATACCTTGCTGAAAAATTAGTGTTCTTTTTTAATGGTGTCTAAAATATACGTAGCTCTGAACAATCAAGACTAAAAAGATGAAGAATATAGTGACGTGAATCAGCCTAGTTAAATCCACATCCAATTCTTTCTATCTTCCCCTATTTCCTTCCCTACAAGACACACACCCATTTTTACATTAGCCAACAGCAAAACAAATCACTCTGTTTATCGCAGAGGTCAAATTATTCTCTGGAGTGTCTGTTTGTTATGTTCATATTTTTAACTGTTGAAGTTAAAAAAAAAAAAAAAAGACAGCTCCCACAAATGTGTTACAGCACAAATACTACTGGTAATATCTGCCCAGGCAGGCGCTTATGCATGTGTCCTTTCTCCAGGACCACAATTCTGGCATTAAAAATGTAGGGCAGGTCACAGACAGGGGTGACTTACACTTTTCATTTCTTTCGCTAATGACTTTTTTCCAAGTCACATCAGATTTTTAAAAAGAACTCATAAGAAAAAAGGCCAACCTTTTTACCTTTTCAAACAGTTTAAAAAGGACAGTTGTCGGGGAAAAAAAGGGGGGGGGGGCTTTGATTAGGATCGTATATGTGCCGCATGCCTCTGTTAGTGTCACAAAATGTTCCGAGACAGGGCTCATTTCAAAGAGACAATTTGATTAAAGTCTCTTAAGCTGACAGAAAATAGTCTTTTCTGCCTCTCACAAAGTCTTTGTCACAATTTACAGGCCCATGGGCCATTCCCAGTCAATCTCATGGCTGTTTATGCTTCTCATGCACAAGTCGTACCCAGGGTTAGATCAATGATCAGTAACAGAGAGGCAATTACATTCTCCAAACACTCATTTACTAATCAATGATCGGTCCCTGATTCAATACAAATTGAGTTTCCATCGTGCACCCACTCCTTTTGGTAGACGTGCATAATTGGTGCCCACTTCAGCAGAGAACTCCATCTCAGTGAAACAGGATGACAACATGTCTCTCTCTCATTGACCTTGCCCTACATCTCAGGACACTCTATTAGGCAACTGTGCCTTCAACTGCCCACAAGTATTTGGATCATTCAATGGTACATTCATTTTACTGGTCATCGATATCAGACACTCCAGCATCCAACAGCCAACTCAATGGAATGGAATGACTACATAGTAACTAATGAAGATTTTTTTTAAAGGGGTTTTAATAATATAAAATATCTGTACTTTAAACAAGCACTTGCTTAGAACAGGATCCTAAATCATCCTATACATCATTTGTAAGTCTCATTGTTCTTAAGTGTCACTGTGCATCTAAGTTATGCAAACATCTGCACCTATAAATACGTATGCACAAAGTTACATTTTGTGAAACAGATAGATTTGTAAATTTGTTTGATAATACACAGCAACTTTCAATTTTGGCAAATTAATTTTCAGCAGAAAAATGAAATACTTATTAACTAAGCTACTATATTTATATTACTAATAAAGAAAAAACCAACGCAAACAAACAAACAAGCAAAAAAAACCCCAAAACACACACACAATTGTGATGAACTGATTTTAAGATCAGAAACTGCATAAAAAGAAGGTGCACCAAAATCGTTCTTTTTCTACATCACAGTGCAGTAATTTACAGATCAAAGAAAATCAGCAGGTAGACATGACACGAGAACTGTGATTTAAGTGTCAATTCTTTCAAACAGTGCAAACTGAACTATGGTCTCAAACTTATGCAGCAATTCCTCAGCAAGCCTCTCTCTCTATCTCTCTATCTCGCTCCCTCTCTCTCTCCCTCTCTCTCTCTCTCTCTCTCTCTCTCTCTTTCTAACTCTCTCTCTCTCTCTCTCTCCCTCTCTCTCTTGCTCTTTCATTTGCTTTCTGATTCTGGGCCACTATATTGCACCCCCCCCCCCCACACACACACACACACACACATACACACACACACACACACATACACACACACACACACACACAGAGCACAGTCACATATTTACCCATGGTAACAATCACCATCAACAGACCAGTTTAAGAGAGATAATCATCTTGAGCCCAATGACTAATGACAAACTGACAGGGATTTCACTACTTCTCTACATAGTTTACAAACACCTGCAGGATAGAACGCCAGCGCCACTCTCTCAATCTGTCTGACTCTCTCTCCCCCGGTGGTTTTGTTGTGCGATGTGTGTACAAAACAAAAGGGATCCTGTCTGTAACTGCTTCTTAACTGTGTCTGTTAGAGAGCCATGTTTGCCCATTACCCACAAAAAGCCGGTCCTCATGGGCCATTTATCATATAAAACCCAATAGTGCCTCTACTCGAAACGAGCCCAACTCTAGACTAACTCAGTAATGGCCGACAGGGAAATGAAGCCAGTTCACTGGTGGGAAGGGGGAGGGGGGAGACAACCAGAATAAGAAAAAAAAAAAAAAAACCTGAAGGTAGACTTAGGTAATGAGCTTGAATCCTTCACTCTGAGAAAACAGCAACAAGAGGCCTATGCACTGAAATCAGTCAAAGCGCTGTGGTGGGAGTGTTTTTTTTTTTGTTTTTTTTTTCTTCTTTCTTTTTTTTTTTTTTTTCTTTTTTTGTGCTGTTGCCTCACAGCTAATAGCTGAGCTGAGTTGTCCAGTCACAAGGGTCATTGTAAATGTCTCGTCAAATGTGCGCTGACTTTTCACTGCACTGAAGTAAAATATCCATTTAGAATGTCAGAGTCCTTTATTGGGGGAAATATTAAAAGTGATCTATCCTAATGTGGATAATTCAGGCCTAATTTCATGGCATCCATCACAAAGAAAGAGGATCAATAGGACAAGACCTCTTGGAAATGTTACAGAATCAATGCTTTCTTAAAAATCATCATAATATAAGCCATATTAGGTTACACAACCAATATGTGACTAAAATGAATAAATGCAGAAACATGTTTATGTGGGTGCTATGTACACCTCTTTGAGATTTTTCTAAGCCATTGCAGAATTTTTCAACCATGTCTTGATTGCATATGCACTGCGCTGTTAATTTGATCATGAAGTAAAGCCAAACTTTTTTTTTTCTCCTTTGTAAACCACAATAGATATATAGAACAACACATATGGCATCACGTAGTCACTAAAAGCTAAACAAAGATCTAAATCAACAGCACTAGTTAATCAACCGTAGAGAGATAAAGGTCACGAAACACGCCGAGCCACAATGATTCACAACTTTTTGTAATGCTTTTTTCTCATACAAGTTCCAGTGCTTTTCCACTACAGCTCCACCGTGTTCTCTCACAAGTCCTTTCATCACACATTTTTACCTACTGCGTAGTCTGTGTTGTCCTAATGCCCTGTTCCCAAAAATAAATGGTGTTCTTCGTGAGTAGTCTCATATGGTTAGCGGTTCAGTTTTTCCACTGTTTGATGAGACATTCAGATGTGAGAGGGGTGGTTAAAACTGAAGTCCGCTCTGTTTGGGCTGTCACAGCCACGTACTCTATACTCATACAATTTCTTTAAGTGAACATCTTTGTTCCAATACATATGAACAGGACGCACTCTTTTTGGTATTTCTATTGTCACAACTCTCAAACACGCCAATATTTTACAATAAAGCATGACCCGAAATAAAGCAGTGGTTACAATGACAAGGACTGAATGTGATGAAACGCAAAGTAATCACACTGAAACAGAATTTGGAGAGAAAAAGAATTCATCTAAAATCAAAAGATTAAAAAGAATATATTCAATATTGAGAGCCATCACAAACAGATAACAATAGCCTCCAATCAACAAACGTTTTTCATCGGAGGGACATCACGTACTTCATTTACATTGTTTGTAGGCCTGTCGGAAAAATCTTTGATTAAGATCAGTTAGTGAAAAGTGCATTCATTCATCACATTGTGTACAAATGTTACATGCTTTGGAGGCGACTTGCAGCCATTACAACACAGTGAGAAAGAAGAAGAGAGGGAGAAGAGATGAGAGCTCTGGTACAGCTGTGAGCCTATGGTGACCAAGAACTGCTTGAATTTGTGACACAGAACAAGCATAGAAAAGGAAAACAAAAAAAAGAGGGAGACAGAGAGAGAAAGAACCTATTTTTAAAGCAGGTCTCAAAATGCAGGTAGTGGGAGATTATTAATTAGTCATCAAATTTCCTAACTCACTCAAGGAAAATTCATCATCTGAATGGAGTGTGACCATTTAATCAGTGTTTGGTTAAAATCTCTGTGATGAAGGGAGACAGTATGAAAAGACCGACGATAGACAGAGTGAATCAGAATGATTTTACTTTCATGGACAATGTCTCTTTCATTACAGACACACAGAAACAGAAAGAGATGAATGAGGATCTATTTTTTTTTTTGTCAGATTTAATATGTTTATATAACCGTCATGATGCTGTGATCAACTGTGTGTTCACTTCACTCCCTAGGCCCCAAGCAAACGCTCTGAGAGTGCAAAGCACTGAACAAAGGATTCATGATTAGAATTATCTTTAAATTATTTCTGAAGTTCAAATCCCCTTCCATGCATTGCCTTCTCCATTATTTCATTTCAAAATGACATGTCCAAGACCTTTCCACTGTACACAATAATTCTACATCCCTTTGAGACAGTGTGAGTTATTTGATGATTGTATCCCTCTCTCTTTCTGTGTCTAGGCTCTTACCATAGTGCTATTCAAATGAGTTGTTTTTCCTCTCCTTCTTTCTTTTCTTGTGGTACATTTTACTCTAACCTCACCCTCTCTCTCGGCAACTTAGTAATTTTTTTTTTTTTTTTCAATCTTACAGTATTGTCTTTCCAGAGTTTTACCTGTAAAGCAGTGGTTACAATGACAAGGATTGAATGTGATGAAACGCAAAGTAATCACACTGAAACAGAATTTGGAGAGAAAAAGAATTCATCTAAAATCAAAAGATTAAAAAGAATATATTCAATATTGAGAGCCATCACAAACAGATAACTGCAGAAATCCAAGCAGTGTGTGTGTGTGTGTGTGTGTGTGTGTGTGTGTGTTACATCCTGGTATCCACTGCATACGCTGTTGTGAAACGTGGTCCCATGCCTTTCTCATTCACGATATTTCTGTAATGAGAAAATAAAGTGTGTTGTAATGTTAGTGTGCCACTGTATGCTTCTTCATTTTTTTTTTCTTTTCCGTTTCATATCGTTTTCTACAGATCTCTCACCGTATATCTTTGCCCTGCCCCCCCCACCCCTTTTTTTTTTTTTTTTTGCTTTTAAGCCATCACTTTAATTCACATAGTCAACCTTCCTTTTCCTCTAAATCCATTTCATTTTCAGCCCGTGCCTCATATAAGCACTTTTCCCCTTTTATCAAACAATTGCCTGACTAGGAAACAGCACCTGACAGAAGAGCTGTCTTCACTGTGCGAGAGGAGCCGTGACTACTTTGAGCTGCAAGAACCCTGAAAGAACATTTACTGTTCAAAGAGAACAAGAGTCAAAGTACATTGCACCAGTAGGTTGAAATGCAAATGAGTCTTAATTCTTGAAATTTCAAAACAAGTCAGGCCTTGACAGACTTCTAAAGCATACATCAGTGTAATCATAAATGCACAACCTGCGAGGTTAGGATACAAAATGAGTCTTTCTACTCATTTTTGAGAACACTATCTTTTTTAATACTGTTTTTCTGTGTCTTACACAAAAGTATTTCAAACTGGAGGGCTCACCAAATGAATCACTGAACCATAGCTACGGACTGGAGCCCATAGTTATGAACTGTTGGTGTTTGGAGTTTAGAAGACAACTGTTCATCCACAGTTCAGCACAGGAGCCATTTTCATCCAGCTCAGACAGAAATCAATAGTCTAAAAACACTCTAGTAAGTGCAAGAGTGGCCCTCCAGTGAAGACATGTGAGTTGAGATGTGAGTAATTTGTGTATCGGGTGAGAAGCCGCAAAGACGTGAATTGGAGAAAGCCTATAAAGTGTCGGCTGACAAATGACTTGGGGGAAGGAAGCGTGCCTGAGTTGTGGACTGTGTTCTCTTGTTCTGCCCACAATGCCTGAGAGGAATAAGGTCAACAGGAAGTCAGAATGGTGTTTCATTTCCTGTGAACCCAAGTATAGGTTCAGCATAGTAGTAGATCCATATTAGCTGTTTCAAAATGTTTTTGTGGTTACCTTTTCACCGTAAGACACTAAATGGGACACAATTTTTTTTTTTCTATAGATTTTTTTCAATTAAACATTTAAATGATCCTAGGCATGCCTCAGGCACTTTGGGGTGTAAATTACTTTAAAGGGAAAAAAATATCCACGTGTGAACCCAATGGACTGTACTCTTCTGGCCTGACAATCAAATCAGTGCTGTTGGACTTGATTGTGTGTATCCTTTAGGGGTAAATGGTACATATTTTATACAGCAAGATTCAGAATTTAACTTTTGAACAATTGTTTCTTGGCATAATATGCGCTGGACAAATGGGAAATTACTGTCTTGAGTTAAAACATAGACCCGGCTTCAAGTAATAAAATTGGGATGTGGTGTTAATTTGTACATCATGAAACACATAGGCAATTTTAAGGCAGCAATAATATTTCAGATAATAGGCATATAATTAAAAATTTGTGAATACAGTGGCAAAAATCCACTGTGAGCATCAGTCAGTTGGTGTGACATATAACCTGAATTGTCAGTACTTTGCTTGTGTCACTACCAGTGAGCATGTTGCAGAGTAATCCATAAGATCTGAACATATGCACAGGAAATCATTGACATTGCATGAGGTCAAGCTTAGGGCTGTTGTAACCATTCTTGTTTAGACTGACATTTTAGTGTGACAGGAATTGTGTAAATGTGCCCCTGTTTCTAAAGACACTCTACCTCTTTATTTGCAGGACATGAAACTGAAAAAGACAACACGTACATCCAATCTAATATAAGACAATATACAAAGTGGTGTATGTTAGCACACCCGTGCTGCCTTCATACATTTAAGCACATAGTCATTTCATGAATGTATATTTGCTGTTCGCAAATTATTTAATGCGATATCACTCTTGTCCCTCTAACAAAAATCCACACCTAACTCATTGCCTGAATGCTTGTAGATTGTACTTGTCATCTTCTGTATAACCTTGTCAGAATAGTTCAAGCAGAAATAAAAATAAGCACATTTTTGGCGTCTATTTTAAAATGAATTATATTTTCATTAGAATCCCTATTATTTTTGTCATTTTTCTGTCGTTCCATCAGTTTAGACCAATTTTTGTCAGCAATTGACATGAATCATCTTAGCATTAAACAAAAAGCTAATTTATCTGGGGTTGACTACTATATATAATGTGTTAGTATAAGGTAGGTAGGTGCTGATTTGCTCTTATCCATCTCCTCCTTATACATCTACAGATGCAGTCTTGTTCTATGTTACTATGTCACTGTAACCCTTTTATTGTAATTGTTCTGATGAAATTAATATAGATTTATGTGCAGTGTATGTTTGATAACTGTCTCTCAAACATGTAATCAGTTTAAGAACTTTAGATTACACAAGTGATGCCATGACAGAATGGACACACACGCGTGCACACACACACACACACACACACACACACACACACACATAAAGTGGACCCGATATATTATGAAGCTGCCTCGTTGTCGTGGTAACTGCAGAGTTTTAAATAGTTCTGTGTGAATCAGACACTCCAGAGCATGAGAATGAGTCAGATTCATGAATACAAATCAAAAGAAAGAAAACGAGAGAGAGAGAGAGAGAGAGAGAGAGAGAGAGAGAGAGAGAGAGAGAGAGAGAGAGAATAGTGAGCAGGTAATTTCAATCATTCTTCAGAAGACAGTGCACAGTAATTTCAGGAATAACAGTGTGTCTAGTCAGATTTCTGTGTGCCTGTGTGAGTGAAGTGGGTGGGACAACATATTTAATCCACTTTTTTTGCACTTCTCCATCTCTTTTTACTTTTTCAATATGCCCCAACACTTTCAGTCTGGCATTCTTTCCCTTTCCTTTCTCTTCCATGGTAACTCTCTTTGTCCCCAAAAAGAAGTGTCTACAGATGGCACTTACTGACTGATATCAGCTATCTTAGATCAAACTTCCACCACCCACCAAATACAGCTCCTTGACATCAAACATTTCCTTGGTGGACACACCACACCCACAAATGGAGAGAGACAGATAGGGAGTGAGTCAGACAGAGAGAGGGAGAGAGAGAGAGAGAGAGAGAGAGAGAGAGAGAGAGAGAGAGAGTCAGAGAGAGGGGAGGGGGGAGGGGGACCTTGTCTTGTGAAGACCGCCCTTTAAGCAGTGTCTTTGAGGTTTGCTTTAGCGTGAGATAAGAGGGATTACCATGTGTTTGACACCGGTCAAAAATCATGCCAGAGCCCAAAGTAGAGATGAGAGGGAAGGCTGAGAGCTGAGGAACCTTTCAAAATCAGCAACCAACTCTTCATTCAACAAGGCCATGGCCCCATCACACCCACCCACACACACACACACACACACACACACACACACGCACGCACGCACGCACGCACGCACACACGCACACACGCACGCACGCACACGGACACACACGGGCACACACAGACACACACACAGACACACACACACACAACCCACCCCACCACATCCACAGGCAGACTGACAGATAGACAAATGGACGGACAGACGGACAGACAGAAACACACACGCGCACGTGCGCGCGCACACACACACATACACACACACACACAGGCTGAGGGACGTCAGGGACGAGTCAAAATTGTATGAAACAGGTTCGGGGCATCTAACATAACACAAAATCTTGCTCTGCATGTTCTCATAGACACTATAGCAATGTGACTGAGAGAGTTTTTGGTTTCTAGTGTACTCTGTGAATGAGGAGTACACTACTCAACATGTAACATATGTAATAAATGTTTTACATGTTGTATATGATGGAAACAGAGATGAACTGTAAAGCCCTTTGTTACACACTGTGAGAGCTTGACACTTAGGCCAGATATTGGCTTGTAGCAGTTGGTGGCAAAACTTAATGTATGACCTGTTATAGCCCCGAAAGGGCTCAATACCTAATGTTAAAGACAAACTGAAAACAATGATTACAATTTTAAAGTGGTTTAATATGATTTCAGCTGTGAAAAATATCACCGTGTTGTTTTCCCATTTTTGCTGTAATAGCTATTGATTTTCCCCCACGAGTTCCTGAATGTGGTATTTCAAAACATGAAGACTTTTTTAGTAATTTGTGTTCTGCCCTTTCTGAAAACCATTGCTTTTATTTGGGACACGATTAATAACCTCTCGCGTAGAAGTGCATTACCTCATAAAGTATTTAGTAACCAGTGTTTTGCGGAACTGCTCTGCCATTTGCCTTCTTCATTTTCATGAAATATGACTACAAATGTTTGCAAGTAATTTGTTAAATATCTTCTCTTTCATGATTTTTTAATGCTTTGAGTTTGAGGAGTTTCAGCTTGATTTCTATATGTTGCTAGGGCAGGCTGCTATGGCTCTACCGCCTCTCCTCCGTGCTGTGTGTGGTGTGTTTTCTTTGCTAGCTGGCTTGACACACAGGAAGGCCATGACATTAGCGTCACTGGGAGATTGATGGGGTTAGCCTGGAGGGTCAGGGTCAGGCTCTATGATGGGACGGTTAGTCAGGCTATGAAGAATCTTTCCCTTGTGGCATGACCCCAGGTTCCTCATAGATACATGCGTACTTATAATAATGCACCATCACAGATTCACACACGCACACACACGCACACACACATACACACACACACACGCACGCGCATGCAAACACACACACACAGTCAGGCACACACACACACACGCGCGCGCGCGCATGCACACAGAGATAAGCACAACCGTGCACAGACACACATACACACACATGTGCACATACACATGTGCGAACACATACACAGATTAAGAAAAAAAAAAAAAAAGTGACAGGTATCAAAGGGCTTCTGTCTCACAATGCTGACTACATTTACGCTCCTCTCAAAGTAGAACCAGGTAATGTCAAACTGCCCTCCTGCAGTTTCTGTTTGCTCAGGTACTGGTATTTAAGAACCTCAAAAGAAATCAAATATTCCCACCCTCTCTCTTGCAGAAACCTGGGAGAGCTCTTTTAATTAGTCCTGTCCATGCTGAAAGATTATGATTTAGCCCAGGCTTATCGCTCCTGTGCAGCCGCTTATGGCAAACTTATCAGAGTTGCTCTCATCTCCCAGATAAGTCCTACCTCCTCACCTCGCTGTGTAGTCAAATGGGAATGGGAGGAGAGCCAGGACCCCTTAAGCGCTCCATCAGATAGGCAGTGCCAGCAAGGTGGAGCAACCAGGGATCTGAGTCATTCCTGCACATTGAATGAAAAGAGAACGGAAGCAGTCAGAGAGACCCGCCAAACACAGCTACGCACCGTTTCAGGAGCACTTGCAACTGTAGTCGATACACAACAATGGCTAGCAGAGTTATGGATACCTAGATTTATTTGAACCATGGGATTAAAAAAAAAAAATTTGTGCTAAAGGAACGTAAGAGTATACTGAGGATATATTGAGGTATCCTGTTTTACCTCACGGCTGACAACCTCACTAATGTGTGCTGTTGTATGTCCTGCTTGTCAGTATTTATAGTGCTTCCACTAACATTCCAGAACTTAAACACTGCTCTTCGGAGCTCCATTCCAATACCCAGTATTAGAGATTAAATGTTAACTGTCAAAGCTATCACGGAGTTGCAAGTGGGTCATTACTTTGATTCAAGTCTTATTTTTGCCTGTTTATCATCTTGTTTTGCCTGTCAGGGAAAGACATGCATCATACTGTGTTAAAGGCACAGCTTTATCTGTTGCTTGCACCGCTAACACTTAGCAACGTGTTTGTTTGTTTGTTTGTTAAGGTGTATTTCTCATGATAACCACTGGAGGTACTGTGTGTGTGTGTGTGTGTGTGTGTGTGCAGACAGATATACACATCTAATCCCCAGGCAAACAGGTGTCAGAAGCGAGTGCAACATTAATTCTCTCTCTTTTTCTCAGTTTGTCCTCTCTGTTTGTCATTAATATTTGTTTTCCATAGATTGCACAGACCTGTTGCTGCAGTGAGAATCAGCAGGGATACTCCACACTCACAGTCCTCCCATTCATTTGACACCTTGCTTGGCTACATTGCCAGCAGAGAAGTGGGTGGGGGGCGAGGGTGGTGGTGGGAGTTCAAACATCTATCAGGACACAGAGTGTCTTGCCCTCCCCTCGTTACATCTCTTCCTCTCACCATGACTTGCCCATGACTGAACACCCCAGTCATAATAATATAAAAACAAGGTCCAGGAAACCAAACACACAAGGTGTGCAGGGAATTGAAACAGGGAGGCATTTTTGAGTCGCAATCAACAGAGCCCCCATTTGGCTGGAAAGAATGAAGAAAAAAAAACCACAGATGCGAATATAAATGAAGTTTTGTATGATGGGATAGAGTCAGTCGGGTCACACTTGATTCCAGTGCTCTCTCTTGGTGGTGACATCAAAAGTTTGTGTGTGTGTGTGTGTGCGTGTGTGTGTGTGTGTGTTTGGGAATGTGTTTGCGAGAGGGAGATACAGTTAAAGAGAGGACCAGATGCCTGCTTATCTGTGTTTCCTGTCTCTCTCGACCTAAGCATGGCACACTCTAATTAGTTACTGTATGAAGAGAAGTCTGTCTCATTTCAAGATATGGAAAAATAATTGAATCACATTTGGTGTATATGAGAAATTGATAAACTGAAGTCACGCATTTTCTTTGATCCTTTCTTTTTTCAATCAATGCCATCCTTTTTTCCCAGCATGCAGTTAATGGGCCTGTGGTCTTAACTAGTTAAGAAGGAACATCCTTGTGTCTCAAAAATGATGTGACTTTCGTTCTTTCCTTCAGGTTTATAATATTGCTATCTCATCTGAGCTTGTATCCAATTTTTTTCCCAATCTCGAACACATACATGGTAATAGAAACTGATAATACAGACTAGACGCTTATCTTTGCAGACATACAGTATTGAAAACGTTGACTTTCATCATACTCTAGAATTTCTAGCAATGATACACACTGATTTGTCACCACTGCAACTACTCGATCAAAGTGATGAAGTGAACAGATTTTCTACTTGTTGTGAGTAACTGAAAAACCTGACGTTATACAAACAACTTTTTTTCCCTTCTGAAGTGGATGCATTATGCTGAAAACAACAGCATTTAAAGATCTGTTTTAAAAATATGAAAATCTGATTTGCTATCTCAAATCCCCGCACTTGCTTTAAAATACAATGCGACATTAAATGTACAAAATAACACAGAGTTCTATAGGCGAAACAAGAAAAAATGTATAGGGTAGTAATGATTGCAACTAATCATTACAAACTGTGAATAAGTGCATTGTTGCCGTCAGTACAAACAGAAACAGAAGCAATTACCACCACCAGTGATCAAACTTAATAACTTTATTTCAAACCATACCAGAAAACCATCATCATATTCATTAGAGAATGACAGAATAGCAAGACTGCAGATTTTATTTCTGGTCACAGCATCCTCGTCTGCCCCTACTGTTTTATAATTAGATGAACAAAGGCGAAGGGGAGACAGCTCATCATGAGAAGGTGCAGCAATCCAAGCCTCGCTCCTTTCATGAAAAAGATGAAATATTTTCAGTGATGTAGTCTTTCTGATTCAGTTATCTGTCTTATTTCACACTTAAACACTGGATTGATTATACATTTCTGTAGGTGTAATTAAAGGAATGACGGATCCAGTCACGAAAAATCAAACTGAGAATGTATTAATAATGAAGTCAGGAAAGTTTATTGTTGATTTGCAGTCTCAAAAAGCAACAGTCATTACAGTGGAATCCACACATCAATAAATAAATCAGTAAATGAATATCATTTAAATATACACTACCAGCAAATATAACAACATCTTCAGCGATGTACATGAGCTGTTATGCAGGCTGAACTGTAACTTATGTGCAGTGAGCAACTTCTTGGAATCTGTTTGGAATGGGAAAGTTGGTTTGGGCAAAATATGGGACATGGCAGAGACAGAAGATTTGGCTGACTTGTGACCATTTCAAATGGTTCATTCTGATATCTTACGGCTTGTTAAGAGAAACCAGTAAGCAAACTATGATGGATAACATTTTCTGCAAAATCTCTTGCAAAATCTCCTGTAAAATACTTTCTCCTGTTTTAATGGTCAAAATCCCCAGACTTTCAACGGCTGTGGATTAGCTGATACATAATAGCCAGTAGATTTTCTTTAGTATGCACTAAAGTTGAGTTAAGCGGCTTAAGCGTAGAACATGGTGCTAAGCAATAAGACCACACTGAGAGACTGGCCTCATCTGTCCAGTGTTGACTGTTAATAGGTCTAAGGGTGTGACAGAGAAAAGATGGATGTGTTTAGACATACAGGGCTTAGCTTTCTCTCTAAGATTTGCAGCCATGGCTTTCACCTGGTGGTTCCAGCAGAGGTCTTTATGAATTATTACAAGGAACTTTCATATGTGATGCCATTTATAAGGAGATGAGGAATATGTAGAACAAGAGAGGTGGAATAAGATGGATTTTATTTTTAATGGAGAGTAACATGAATGACATTTCTTTTCATTGAAAGAGCTTCCATGTGACAGTTTAATGTGTTGAGAATCAAGCATCGTCTTGTCATCTACATACATTGGCTTCAGACTGGCTATTCTTTGTCCTGTAATGTTAATGTATGAAAGAAAAAGACTCAGGCCAAGGAGCATGCCTTGGGCCACACAGTACAAAAGGGACTTCCACTTAAATAATAAGCTAAGGTAGCACAACTACTGTCTTTAATTGGAGATGAAGTCACATGGTCTTATTCCCATTAACAGGCTTTCATAATAGCAGTTTTATGGTTAATTTTGTTTGAGTCAGAGGCAATAAATGTATCCACTGAGCAGGACAGACTGTGACCTTGACTAACAGGTCAAGGTCACAGTCTGTCCATGGATTTGTGGTAGACTTGCTTGTGTCAAATTATATCTTGGTGTCAATCTCAGAAAACTGGGATATTAAAGAAACTGGTCCCAGTCGATCTAAGTGTGACAAAGTGATTTTTATGAATCAAGAGGACCACTTCCTCCACTGAGCTGAGAATGTTACATAAAGAATGCTGATCTCCTGCAACAATTTCTGTGATATTAAGTTGGGACGAAGGATTTTGCTAATTTGAATAGAATGTAGGCTTTTGCAAACTTCTCAGGATAAAGGGTGAAGGATGGAAAGGAATTCAATGAGAAACAGAGAGATGGAAATATTCTTCTTCTTCTTTTTTTTTTTTTTTGATAAAGAATTGGCAAAGCGCGATCTTCCGTGTCTGGGGATCCTTTGTGAAACACACAAACAAAGAAACAGACAAAAAAGGTCATGAAAGAAAAGAAAAAGAAAAAGAAACTGACAAACCGTTTATATGTGCTGTCTGTCTGTGATGGTTCTTAGTTGACGCAGATCCAATCTTAATGTAGGATTGATCATCCTTAAGACTGAACGGAACTCTTTGTCTCAGGTACTTCACTTGTTTGGTCTTTTTTAAAGTACATCAGAGGCAGTGGTGGCAAGCTGGAAACAGTGGTTACTTTGCCATGGCAACACAATTCATCAGCTGCAGTTCCTACTGGGCATCCACTTGCTAGCTGAAATCTTAAAACCAACTAAAGTAATGTACCAAAAAGGTAAACTTTTAGGATTAAATTAGTATTTAAATAGGATACCTTTATGCTCTCATACAAAATATATCATGGCAGAGGGTATTGCCAAATCCGAGAGGTTAAATAAATAAACTATTGCTCAGGAAAGTACATGTTGATATATTTGCTGGGATTGACTTTTTAACTCTGATTACCACAAGCAGAATTGCTTGGTGTGGCTCAGCATGGCTCACTTAATCTGATCGCACTCTTCGGAGTATGTTGCCTCAGCAAGTATTTGGTAAAGCCATTGTAAATATACAGAATGTTAAATATCTGTGCAATTCAGTATTCTATGCTCTGCATGGATCTCAACTGCTCCATTACTTAAAGCATTCAATGTACAGCATTGCATATGTGAAGCATCTCAGTTTTTCATTTCTTAAAAAAAAAAAAGAAAAAAGAAAAAAGAAGAAGAAGAAGAAGAAGAAGAAGAAGAAGAAGAAGAAGAAGAAGAAGAAAACACTGTTTGAGCCAAATATGCCATGGACGAACGGGCTTTCTGTGACGAATTAACATCACTCCATGGACTGGACTATGAGAAGCGCTGGTTATTGGCAAAGCATTTGCTAATGATATTTTCAATGGTCACACTACTCTCAGACTCAGTCAGATATACTAATCACAGCCTCTGTTCGTAGTCATGGGGCTGGAAACTTTTAAATTGTGGTCGCTCTTCTTTTTGCACCATTTACAATTAAATTTTCATATTTTTTCATATATATATATATATATATATATATATATATATATATATATATAAAAAGATTTTTGTCTCACTGCTGTACCCACTTAAAACAAATTGACAATTCAGGTTCAATCAATTAATGAGATGTTCACAGCAGTCCAGGCGGCCTGTGTTCTGTTTGTCACTGAGGTAATAAATAATGACAAGAAAATTGAGAAAACATCATGTCAGAAATATTTTTGCTTTTTTTTTTCTTCCCGTTCCCCTCCATCTCTCTCTCCCTTTCTGGGCTCTTAACCTACAGTGAGAGAATTGAATGTGTGTCCCTTCAAGGCACATGGTCCCCAGCAATAGAGGTATTAAAGGGCCAGGAGAGAGAGAGATGGGCAGAGAGGACAAGGGGACGAGGTGACAGGAGTATGTTTGCTGAAGATTAAGGTGCTGTGGTGTGGAGTGATGATGGATGATTCTGAGTCTTTCATCCATCAGTGCCTGTTTACATTGCCTTAACACAGTCAGCTTCCGTGCCAACACCTCCTCGCCACTTTGAAAAGGTCCAGCTGGGTCTTGTCCTGTTGGACCTGGGGCTTTTAGAGAGATTGAAAACACAGCTTCCAACATCAACACACATAACTAGTAAACGCCGCGGCTGAGAAATTCAATGCCCTCTGAGACCGTGCATGCCAGAGTTTCTTATTGATTGTTACATTTAAAAAGATTCTTCTGTTTAAAACCATTGTTACCTTTGAAAAGAGAGGGGGGAAAAAATCATTTTAAAGGACAGACTTTTGCGGCATTCGTGTGTTTGCCCTTTGAAAATGACCCTTTAGACAAAATATCAAACAGTTGTACAGCACAGCACACAAACCGGTTGGAAGTCTAATTTAGTCTAATGGCATGGGATAACAGGGCCATTATATGTGCTTGTAGTTTTTAATATGATCTGCTGGGTGTTCAGGATAAGTAGCACAATGCCTCTCTCCCAAACTAGTATGGTTTCTCATCATCTGCTGCACTCGTATTTTTACTGGCAACCTGATTGGAACGTGGACCAGGTTTCAAAGACAAGTGCCACCACATAAACTCAAAATGGGCCAAAAAAAATTCACAGCATTTTATAGGAGATTTTCTTTTAGGATGCAGAACTTTTTTTTTTTTTCCTTTTTAATTCAACATCTCATACTAATAAAAATTCCTTTTGAGGCTGTTTTACAACATTTGCCTATATTTATAATGAGCATTTCTTCTTCCCCAAAGCTCACTTTCAAATGCAGTTTGATGTTTGGATTTTTGGGGGTAATTTACTGGAAGACATAGTAATAATTCTTTCATCCTCTGAGAATGTTTTGAAAGAAGACATGCAGAAACTAATACCAATACGAACCAATCACATGTCCTGGTGTTCTCACAAAAGCAAGAACAACATTTTGTATATGCGGCTAATTTCACGGAGGGAAAATGCTTTGATCCATTTGAATATTTACATAGAAATCCTGACATTTCTTAGAACGTTAAGTTTAGCATATGTGTCGAACATTTTCACGGTTCATGGATTATTCAAAATAAGTTCAGTTCAGGAAATGTAAATTAACACACTTTTTGCCCCTCTGACATTTTACCGGGTCCTGCTTCATGCATATTCCATTATCAGCCAGAACAACTCTACTGGTACACATAACAAGGCAGTGATTTGTGTTAACAAGTTTCACCAAATGACTTAGCCTAGATTGCTTATGTAATGTAGACATCAGCAATGTGCAGAATTTTTTTAATAAATAAGCATGGTTTCAAGAGTAACCTGCCTAAAAGAGAGTGACGGATTTTGATTCAGAGAAAACAGTAGCTTCTCTGTGCTCAATGAATAAATTCCAGTTTTTAGTAGGATAAGTGGTTATTCCGAGGGTGCATTGTATGTCTTTATCTCTTGGATGGGTATTTGGCAGTGACTTCAGAGAACCGGAGTCGTGGTCTGCTTTGAGAGATGCTGACTTGTGACAGCTCTCTAGGCTGTTAGATGATGCTGTCTGGCAAACAGTGCCTCAACTTAAGTCATCATTCAGTCCTCAGATACACACACACACACACATACTTGCACGCATGCACGCGCACACACACACAGACACACACACACACACACACACACACACACACACGCACGCTCACACACACACGCACGCACACATGCCATGTCTGCAGAACCACACTGCTTTAGATACTCTATATATAAATATATATTTCTCTACAAGCATGTTGCTCAAAGCAATGTAGTAAACAGAATGTGGAGATGTTTTTTGACAGTTGCCTTTTTCTTATAGGAGTAAATGCTTGATCTAGATATGCAGAAGGTTTCATGTGTCTCATATGGATGGTCTGCATTGATTTTTGGCCCTTCTCCTTGCTCTCTCTCTCTCTCTCTCTCTCTCTCTCTCTCTACCTAGGTGTCTCTAGGTTTCTCACCTAAGTTAAACTTTTAATCACCTCAGGATCAATGTGTTTTTGATATATTCTGATTGTATATGACTGAAGTTTAATCTTGCAAGAAACATACCAGATTTGTTACATTCTGCACTGAGCAGAAATATCTACCGCCTGCTCTCTGTCCACCTCTGGGATGTATTGAGTGTTCACGTATTCACACTAATGACCTAATTATGATGAGGCAATGCGGGAGAACACCAGTTAAAAGTTAATTTTATTTTCTCCACCTTTTTAGTCACATAATTCATTTGCAAAAGGAAAAAGAAAAGTGATTCATTCATTTAAATTCACTCAACACAAGAGCCCCTAAGTTATTATTATTTTTTTTCTTTTTTAGTTTACAGAAATCTATGAAGCAGGTTCTCTGAGATTAAAGAGGTTTCACAGTTCTGCCCGACTGAAACATTTTCACCGCTTTATGGGAAAATTAAGTCATTTAATGTACTCTGGAGAGGAAAACTGAGGAGAGAGTGCAAATGAAGAAAACTTGTAAAAACCATTGGAGAAAAAAAAAAAGCTTGATGATTCCTTTCGGCACCTCCTTCCTCAACAAATTTGGCAATTTGCATTGTCTGTGATTTACACCACATCGATGATGCATGGCTCAGTGATCAACATGGTATAGCATATATTCTCACCAAGTCCATTATTCTGGAATCTCAGCACATGTTATTCATGTGAATTTTTTTTTTTTTTAAATTCAGAATAACCATCCATAACTAGTACATGAACTGCAAGCAGAGATTTTAATGGTGTTTTGGGGGTTTTTCTCTCTTTTTTCTTTTTGCTGTCAAAACTGGAGTCAAGGACATGGTAAGGGGAGAGACATTTTGCGCTACCTGCTGACAGAGGGGAAAAGATGATGGCTCTAAACGGCTGGTCGCTAAATCTTTCACACTTGTCAGGTCCGCTTTGTTCCTCGTTCAAGCTTTGACCCCTCTCTCTCTCCCTCTCTCTCCATCAGCACACCCTGGCCTTGCAAAAGTAACCCTCTGGGACAATGGCTAGGACAGAGTTCTATCTAAATATATAGTTCTATCTTGTATGTCCACAGCAAGTGCATTCTCAGAAAGAGATTTTTTTTGTTGGTGTCTGGTGGTATGTGTATTTTCATATTGCAGATGTTTTTTGGTCTCTACAATTGCTACAGCTGAAAATATATTCTACAATTTCACCTGACCTGTTATCAGCAAGAATGAATATCTTGGTTCATGAATATCCTGGATTTCTGTGAAACACCAAATATGTTCAGTTTGTCCCTGTAATTAATGGCATTGTTAATTTCACTCTGTGTGTGTGTGTGTGTGTGTGTAAGGGGGGGGGGGGGTGGCTTACCCAAATTCTACACCCATTTATAGCTGACAGTCTGAGCAGACGGAATTGGAAAGCTGCAGTCCACATCCATCAAAGTAACCAACTGGCACCGCCAGTGTGGAGCAGCTGTTGGCAAACTCAGTCCTCAACTCAGTCAGCTCACTCACTCACTCACTCACCTGACTCCTCATAGCAATCAATCAAGAGCCTAACATATCCCATCATTTACTTAGGTAGTTGTACCTTGGTAGGTATACTGTGACACTGTTATGTAACTAAACTGGGGAGTGACTCTGCTCTATATCAGGTCATCTAATAGGCCAGTGTGTCTCTAGGGTTTCATATGTGTAATGGTAACTACTAGATAATATGTAAGATGGAGCCTTTATTACTTATTATGTGAAAAGAGACTGAGTGGAAACTGAGAAGCTCACAAAAAAAAAGTTGTTATAGTTTTCATATTATAGTGTAATTGTAGATATTTTATTCATTTAGATTTATTTACATGATTTTTCAGTCTTGAATTTATATTTACAAAAAATAGAGCATTCTACTTAAAGAAATACACATCATCAGTGCACTTTTTTGCACTGTACTCAGTGTGTGAGAATAACATAGAACAGCACATGACTTGCTGTGCTCACTATTTTAAACTTTTACTTCTTTTCAGAATCCCTGAGCAAACAATAATCTTATTGTGGTTTTAGCTTCAGTTACAAAACTGAATCGCCAAACCTGAGATCAGATGATTGAATTCAACTCAAAACAGTGCTTAGTGCTCTCAGTGAACTTCTGTAGATATTGTTCATTCAGTTGCTCATCACAGAGTCTCACAGTGCTGTACATATGTTACATTTTTGCAAAGATAAACAAGGACGCTGAAGGAAACAAAAAAAAAAAAGAAAGGAGGAAATCATGAAAGCAATTTCTTATCAAGTACTGCTTCCTGGGGGTCTTCCAATTGCTCATGAAGCTCAAATCAAAATAAGGTAGTAATTTTAAATTTGTTTCAGTGAATCACTTTCTTCACCCCTCCCTAGTGCTTAGATGCTAATCCAATAAAATTGCCTCCTTTTTTCCTCTGTAATGTTTGTAATAGTCATTCTATTCCCATCTCCTAGCATGTAGTAGTTTTGAATCCAGAACCCAATGTGCTGATAATGAAAGGGAGACATCTGTTTCTACTGGCTGCAATTAGGGAATCGTACATGAAAAACAAAACAACTTATAATGAGAAATTTCAAGGAACAAAACAAGAAACAAGATGGAAGACGTACATGCTTTCAATCATGGGAAATACTGTAAAGCTGCAGTGACACCTAGAAAGAAGTGTACGTGTACGTGTGTGTGTGTGTGTGTGTGTGTGCATGTGTGTGTGTGGGGGGGGTAGAGAGAGAGAGAGAGATAGAGAGAGGGAGAGAGAGAGAGAGAGAGAGAGAGAGAGAGAGAGAGAGAGAGTTTGTGCATTTAGTGTCACGTAGAGCAGATGGAGATCAAGAACACTGAGTTTTAGTTTTAAGGATGTGAACAAAGCATCTTATATAGTGTTACTGCTGTTCAAAGAAAAAAAATAGCATTTTATTTTAGATGAAAATCAATTTGGGAATTTGGGAAAGGGCGGCCAACAATCCAATTGCACAAAGAAGACACAGAAGACTGGAATAAAAGCAAAGTGAAGGAAGCCTGGTAAACACAATTGATAAACATCATCACGATGTATCAGATAAGCACTGATCCCAGTGTGCTCCTATGCAAAACCTATATTGTAACTGTGGAGAAATTGAAGTCAGCAGGCGTTAAATCTGAACATGCAACACTAATTTGGCGGTGTCCCCAGCTCGGGAAGAAAATGCCAGGAGTA
Source organism: Chanos chanos (assembly GCF_902362185.1). Classification (NCBI taxonomy): domain Eukaryota; kingdom Metazoa; phylum Chordata; class Actinopteri; order Gonorynchiformes; family Chanidae; genus Chanos; species Chanos chanos. The sequence continues at coordinate 39,468,481 of NC_044499.1, read as the reverse complement.
TCACAGCTTCAGCTGTCAACTCACACCCTCCTTGCCTCTTTCCCGGTAGCTCAATGGAGACATAAACACCGACACAAGTAAACAATTACAGCAGATGTTTCCATGGGCCATTCCACTCAGGAAAACATAAAGCAGTTCTGACATGGTAATATACTGGGCTAAGATGTGTATGCAATTAGCTGAGTGATACGGTTCAGATTACTAAGATGAAATGACAAAACAGGAACATTAGCATACAGAGGAGAGAAAAAGAGGAGAAAGCTGATTACTATTATGGGGGGATAGTCGTGCACAAACCAGTGATGACTTGGGCTCCATGTGATTGAATTTGGTCAAGTTGTGTCAGAGTGCCGGCGTTTTGTTTTGACTGCTCCAAATTGCGGCATGTGTCACTTTGATAGTTGCGATTAAGTGAATGACCTCAATTTGACCTTCCCTGATTGTTGCTTCACATCATGTTTTATCATAATAATTTACCCTTCAGTCTAGTCAGAGAAAGTCTTCAGGCTCTTTGTACAGGAAAGTTTAATAGAGAATGGTGCTGGAGAATAAAAACCGTACAAAATGAAATTTGCTATCAGTAAGTGCTAAATACAAAAAATGCAGTTATAGCTTTTGGTTTCAGTTTTCACCGTCAATAAACAAACAAAACATAAAACAAGTTATTGAATATCAGTCCAGTGATATGAAAGAGAAGCTGTTACAAAAAGCTCTCAGTCGTGTGAGTGGGCAAAAAAAAACATATCTCTTGGTAGAACTAGTTTCTAAAAGGGTTTTTTTTTTTTTTTTCACAAGTGAGGGTTAGAAACAGTGGACTGGTGTGTAAAGCCCTAAAAAAAATCTTTATTGAGCAGTCTACGAATTGACTCCTGTTATTGAACGAGAGACTTCACCCCAAGTTACACTCCATCCTGGAGATAAGGGTCTTCTAGTGATAATTAAAACATAGAAACTTTGCAGTCCCCTTACAATCTTTCAGCGACACATTTGACAGAAGAGGCATCCCCAGACTTGTCTGAATCTGCTTCCTCTGACCCCCCCCCCCCCCCCCCCCCCCCCCCCCCCGACACACACACACACACACACACACACACACCTTTACTCGCTCCTGGGTTTGTGTGTTTCTCTTTGAGAATAATAAGACAACCTTTGAAAAAAGAAATGTTGCAAAAGAAAAAAAAAAAAAAAGATGACGATAGTAGTTAATGAAACTTAACACGGATAAAAACAGTTTACATAATGCTATTATGTAAGCTGTTAGAGAGTAAATGGAATATAGGATTGTTTGTGTAATTACACATAAAACATCACAAAGCCCTAACAAACGTAATTACTTGAGCGTTCAGTTTTCAGCATCGATGTGTGACACTGTGAAAGCCTCTGATTTTCTTATTAGGTTCTTGATTACAGTGGCATGTGCCGTAATCATGGATGGAAGATTTGCCCCCCACCCCCAACCCCCTCCATGCTTTCGAAATAAATTCATGGCACACTGGTTCCCAGATTCTATTTAGCATAAAATGGGAAGTGATGAAACGAGTGTTTCAGTAAGAGTCACACTAATGAAAATCAACTTTAATAGCTAATGTTCTATTATGTTTGAATGCCACGAAGATGAAGACATGAAAGCATGACTAAACTGTTTGCTAAACTATGTTTTTAAAAGAAACCAGCCTCTGTCTTAATTATTCTCAAATCTTGTCAAAATTAGCACTGTCAAAAATGAGAAATGTCAAGAAATGCAATACATCCAGCATTGAACGATACTAATTCTTGGCTATATTAAAAACAAAGAAGCAAACAAACAAACAAAAAACAGTTCCCTGTCATTCCCTGTGAAGCATGCCTTACATTAATTCTACCAATGTCTTTTTTTCTCCCAGCAGGACCTGAAGGACAGACTTTATTGGGCCATTTAGTGAGCATTTGTAAGACATGCTGGAGGTCAGGTACGGAATTAAATGAGAGATCCATTCCTTCTTCTTTTAGCTAACATGTAAGCTGAGCTCACTGCTCTTTACCATATAGTTTTCACTTCATGTGAATCTGCATGCTTTGGCGAATTAGTTAAAACACACAGACACACACTGAGTGTATGTTTGGAATGTCTAATCATGCACTGGCCACAGTGTCAACATCCCCAAGCAGAGCCTTTTTTTTTTTTTTTTTTTCTTAGAGGGTGAGAAATTAATTTCATATTTGTTGAAAATGTAGCATTTATTAATGGCATGAGCTTAGAAAAAAAAAAAGTTTGCATTTGGATAATTTGGAGAATGAGGCCCATCCATATCTGTTGGCTAGATACGACAGCTGAGTGCAGCTAGGTCGGCGAAAATAGATTTGCTTGCGGTGTGAGACTAATTATTACCATTACTATGAATGGTCTACTGCTTGTGTGATGCAGTTTTTGCTGGGTAAACTCAAACAGACATATTGGTGTAGATTATCTGGATGTGTTAATTTAAGTTGGAAAACATGTGCTAATATAGAATACTTACTGTAAACATATCAGTTTCCACAGTGTGCCTATTCTCTTTGAAACATAAAAGACAAACAAGGGAAAAAAAAAAAAAGTAGACTACATAAGAAGTTTCAAGAATCTAAATACCATCTTATCTGTCACCATTTTTAAACCTGTTTAACTTTTTCTGATTGATATATGAAAACAAACAAACAAATGATGATTACCAACCTTATTTCTAACCTGCTTTGGTAAACATTTCTTAATTCATTTTTTGTTCTACCAAAATAATACTTTGGACAAGATTTCTGAATGAAGTCATATTTAGTTTAGCACAAGGCCTTTTGTTACATTAAATAATTCACATTAATGAGTGGATCAATCTATGATTTGGGGACTTGGCTGAGACCTCTGTGGTAAAACAATGTACCTGTTCCAAAGCAGGACATTTTATCAACACTTTATATGTGTTATCAGGCATCCAGAATCATCAGTTAGATCCTTTCAGCCTGACACCTTTACTGTTGTGAGTGTGACAATATGTCACTGCTGTTAGTACTAAATGGATTTCATCTGACTTCAGTAGGATTACTCTTTTTAGTCTCAGGTATTCTGCCCAGCAAATATCTCGAGTTAACTTTAATTGTCTGATATCCCTATGTATGTGTGTGTATATATATATATATGTGTGTGTGTGTGTGTGTGTGTGTGTGTGTGTATGTATGTATGTATGTATGACAGTGGCATGCCGTCGGGGCAAGCAAGGCAACATTCCAATGCGAAAATAAATGTCAAAAGATATATCTCTTAAGAGTGATAATTTTCTACGTATATGTACAATACACAATCCACGACTGTCTATTTTAACTCATTTCTCCCAGGACCCACCAACTGCCCTCTTGTGCTGTTTTTGCCCTGTTTCGCTGTGCTTTTCTGCCAAGAATAAGATGTGCTTGCCCACAGCTCGTTAAACTCAACGGTGGATCTGTTCAGCTGACGTCATGGGTCCCACTGAAAAGCGTAGGTGAAGGCAAGCGGTTTTAAAAACACTTGCCCTGTCCCAACATCAATTTTGCATTAAAAGTTTGAAAAAGCACACTCATGCCTGGATATTGCGACTGTACGAAGACGCTATTGGATAATTAGCCGACTAGCATGCTAGGTTTAGCAATGTTTCCACTGAACTCTCTACAGTTGACGTTAGACAGCTAACATCAAAGCACAGGAAAGGCAAGCGTTCTTGAAACTGCTTACTCTACTCTTAGATCAGTTGTGTTCGGCAGTAAAAGGATTGAACCTGTCTACTGGTAGAGACTGTCATCCGCTAGACAATTTTAATAGCCTTTTTACTTGATTGAACAAAGCTATATATGGCGACAGTAAGTTTGAGAGACATAATATGCGCAGAAAGGAAAGTCCAGGGCCATCATCAAATAGTGAGCATTTCGAGGATTACCACAAAAACTTTGTTTACCAAAATGAAAGACCCACCGCACGCCACTGATTTATGTATTAGGGGTGTACCCGAGTCCGAATATGTTATTTAGGAGAGCACAAGTGATGCGATGGAAACAGATATTTCTCCTACCCAAAGTTACTCGTTATTATCAGGCAGTTCTCAAAACCTAGCTTAGTCAAAAATGAAAATAAAAAAGACAGAGACAGAGAGAGAGAGAGAGAGAGTGAGAGAGAGAGCGAGAGAGAGAGAGAGAGAGAGAGACGAAAAGTATGATGTGAAAGTACAGTATGAGGATGTGGAAATATATTTCATAAGTAATTATTTGCCAATAGTAAATCAATTTGATGCTTTGAAGGCACAAAAATTGCATTGCCAATGAATATTAGATTAGGAAATATAACTTTTGACCGACTTAACGTGACTTCCGGTTAAAACCACGCCCACTTCCAGCCCACATAACCGAATACAGCTACAGAGACAGATAATTGTGTTGGCTGAACAGATACAGATACAGATAATGGTTTTTCTGCACACCTCTGGTATGTATGCCATATGTAACAATGAATGTCAAATGTTACGGGAAAAACAACTTTTTGCCATAATGAACTTGTTCGTATGTTACCATATTTTTCTAACATGTTTCACTGACTGCGCTGTCACATTCTCCTCATTAAGTGAAAAAATCTGGTCCAGTATAGTCAGATCCCATATCAGTTATCATGACCATGTTTTTTTTTTTTTTTTTTTTTGGCTTCTTGTTCTTATTGTTTTTGTCAGTGCTACAGAAAAACAAATAAATGACAGTATCAGTAACACCTGCAGTTAACGTCTCTGAGGTCACAGCTGTAAAACCAAGCCTGCTCTTACCTCCTGACAGCTGTCCTGCTCCTGTAAACGTTAATGCTTATACATAAGCCTGTGTAAGTTCAGATCATATTAACAGACTCTATGCCTCATATGCCACTCAGAGTATGAGACAAACCTCTTAGGTTAATGTGCCTGACATAGGACATAATAATCTCATTAGACTATGAAAAACAGGTATTGTTTGATGTTAGTTTTTTTGTAAGACTGGGAAAAATAAGTGAAATGTGTGACAAATAAATGTTTTTAATTTGAAAATCTGTCTAAACAGTCTAGCAGGATGTTAAAATGATGGGGTGGAGCAGTATTCTTAAAATGACATGGCAGAGACAGAGAGGAAAAAAAGGGGAAGAAAAAAGAAGAGGAAATCTTCACTATGTTCAAGAAAATAATGAATGTGAATATGTTCAAGTACTTTCTCAAAGTTTCCCTTATCTCAAATTAATTCAGTGATACTAATTACCTATTCTATTTCCCCCTTCTGAGCAATCATAATTATTTTTTCTTTTCTTTTCTCTTTTTTTTTTTTTTCAAAGTGTGTCTCTGAAAGAAAAGGGATGAAATGAGAAGAAAAAAAAAAGTGGGGGAGGAGAAACTAAGGAGAGAAGAGGAAGCATCAAGCGTCTTGGTAGCTAGCTTCATGAGGGCTCTTATTGCAACTCAAGAAGGAATTATGTTGGTCAAACAAGTGGACATTTTTCACATGAATGCACACATCCCCTTTACTTCTCACGGAGAGGGGCAGAAAAAGGGACCAATCATCCGTGAAATCAAAGACAGAAGTGTTTTCCACCCCGAAACTTTTCTAATCACACACCTTGTGCCTACCAGTAACTCCCCAAACCCTCCCTTTCTCTCCCGTCTTCATTTACCGCCATCCTTACCCCTCTGTTCTTTCTATTCTTATTTCTCTCTCTCTCCCTGTCCCTCTCTCTCACAGAGGAGAGTAAAACTTTATAAGTGATCTCTAAATTGAGCTGGTACTTATGCTCTTGGGATCATGGTCACGTCCAGCTAATCCACTTTGTCACCACATTCAGACTAGGGAGGGAGGAGACTTCTCATCACATCACAGCCACACATCACTTTTAACGAGCAACAAACAACCTGAGTTCAAAAAGCAAACATCACTCAAGCATATTCCCAATGACAGGAATCAAACCCTGAGACACAGAAACTTCCTCCAGACCCAGGCCATAAATGAAAGGGTCAGTGAATCAACACAAAACGTTGATCAGGGAAAGAGGTATACACAAAAAGACACACACACGCGCACACACACACACACACACACACACACACACACACTCCAGTATGCATGCACAGTACAGGTATGGTACTGCAGACCTCAACTAGACAGTAAATTAGACAGAATGATAGTTCTTCTTCTTCTTCTTCTTCTTCTTCTTCTTCTTCTTCTTCCTCTTATTCTTCTTCCTCTTCTTCTTCTTCTTCTTCTTCTTCTTCTTCTTCTCTCTCTCTCTCTCTCTCCCTCTCCCTCTCTCCAGGAATGCATTGGCTTCTCATAAATCAAATATGCATCCCACTGTGCAACAGTAAGGAAGCAGTATTTCATAAGGATATTCCATTTAATTAGGCCATAATGCTTTCATGTCTACCACCACGTCACTGTGTGCCATCGAATGCATCTCAGGGACTCCTTCAGTTTTCAGTCATTAACAAAATCAGGCCAACCACAAGATATAACAGAAATCCTCAAGGAAAGTATGCACCTTTACAATGTGGGAAAGTTTTGCCTAAATCATTGTGTTAATTAACTAGGACAGCTTGTTCACCTCAAATGACACATTGTACACCACCCCTTTTGGTGCATTATTTAAAACAAGACCACAATAACAATTGAATCAAATATTAGTATATATTACCATATAATTATATTAGCTTTGTCTTCTGCAGCATTCTAGAATTTGGCATAATTGCATGAAAAGAAAACAGGAATTCATTTTCTTTCATCTGCATGCCATAAACAAGGACGGCACTCGATTTGAAATGTAAATAAATACAATTATCAACACCATCAGAAAAGCACAGCACAAATTAACATAAAAATTACATCACATGTATCCATTTCTCCAGTATAATAGTGCAAGAAGTTTTTCCATGGTAACAGACTTCAAGCTTTTCACAGTGTTCAATGTATAACTGGTGTTATGCACTGAAGGATGCCTTCTAAATTCGAGTAAAAAGAAAAGCCAATCTAATTACTTTGGATGGGCTTACACCAGTGAAGTAATGGCAAACTGCAGGTTGCAAATATTGTCAGGTGTAAAGTCTTGAAGAAATCTGTCAAAAAGTCAAAAGAAACTAAAGTTTCAAAGATGAGAGCTTTTTACAATAGAACACTATTTAGTTTTCGCATAGCGGCACACAACAAAGTTTATCATGGTCCTCAGCTTCCACACATTACTGTCCAGTGAGAGTTTATGAAAAATATGTGATGTACAACAGACAGGGCAATAAAATAACCCATGAACGTATGTAGCTGTCACCCCTTAAAAAAAAATGGCATGTCAAGAGGGAGCTGTATTAATTCACTGGAACAAATACAGTATCAATGCTCTGAGACCCGGAGTGTTAGAAATGCAAAACTGATTCATGTTTTGGAGGGATAGGCAACAGAATACAGGCTTTACCATCATTACTTACCAGCTCTCAAACAAGCAGCCCTTGACCTTATTCTAACCAAGAATGAGGAGATATGGAGGAATAAGTTGTAGGGACAAATTCAAAGTCATCAAGCACCAAACAGTGTTTTGGTTTGTAAAGCTAAACTACATCCAGTTTGGATATTTGGTGCTTCACAAGTTGAAAGAGCTAACTGCAGGGATATTTTCATTCACATGCTGTTATACAGTATACTGGTTGTACTGTTAAACTGATATAGCAGTACCTTCATGGTCTGTGTGACATATAATTAGAAGTTGACCTGATGAGGTATTAAAAACTACTTGTAAAATATGTCACTGTTGTTACAGGCTGGATTAATCGATTGCAGGAGTAATTGGTTGATTGGTCAGATCTTTGACAGTTTACAGGAGTGTTACAACTATTATCAGATTCACTGTCTCTGACGTCTGTGGATACGGAGGTGGAGGAAAAAGAACAATTAAGACAACTGGGAACCATATGGCTTTAGACACGCCAGATGCTACACAATGGCTAAATCTATCCATGCTCAGTATACCAATGGGATTTGAATCCTTGAGCAATCTGTGACATAATTGTGATTGACATTTTAGTTCATGATGCAGAGAGAAATTAACTACTGCTTAAGTTTAACCCAACAGAACTTAGCATATTGACAGTCTAGTCACTGTGCTGCATGTCGATTTCATGTTGATTCTTTTTCTTTTTTTTTTTTTTAGAATTTGTAAGTACAGATTTGATTTTCTTCCCCCCCATACGGTCACCTTATTTTTTATGTGTTATGCTTGTGGAGAATGTGAATGATGCAAAAAGACTAAATTTTATTTTCTGCTAGGGTACATCTACAAGACTCTGGGCACATGGAGTGTTATGTTGTGATGTGCTGACAGAATAATTAATCAGACATGGCAAGGCCATCAGAGACTTCCTGTTTGTTTGGGTGTGAAGAGGGTGGGAAAGAAGCTCAAAAACAAGAAGAAAAATCATTTTTAACTCTTTAATGGGTGCATTCTGAAAATTAATAAAAGATGTGAGTGTATGAGGGGTTATTTATTTATTCATTCATTCAACTATTTTTTGTTTGATTGTTTCTTTACTTGTTTTTTGAAGTAATTGTTTTTAAAGAGGTCCCTCAAATTTCTGTTAGTGTTCAAAAAAAGAGAAGAAAAAAAAATCATCCATTCTTTGCATCCATTAAGTGTCTTGTCTCTATACAGATACTTTTGTACCTGATTACTTTGTACCTGACATCTACTATATTGGTCAATAATGAAATCTTTAATTACAAAACTCACAGAAGTTTTCTAGCCAGGGCTAGTCATTATCACTAGTCATTATCACTATCTAATCAACACTATGCTTGATAGCAGATGCGCCCCATTGGGCTGTAGCTTCAGTATACTCATCCAGTATCCAAGAAAAGATGGGTGGATGTGGATTTTTATTGAGATTGTTCACATAGCATTACCTCACAGCCCTGCTATATTTGATGGACATTTTTGAAAGATGAACACAAAATCTTATCATCTTAAATTTAATTTCATGCATAAATTAATTGGTTACATACATGAGTGTACTCCTTTTCAGGTGATCACACCATAGTAAAGGTTCCAAATCAAAACGAGCAAACCATAATTAAATTTGTTCAAGCTTTAATAAGAAAGTTAACATCAAAGTTAATAATAATCATGTTAATTAAAATTTCAGCCTTCTGATATTGATCCAGTTCAACTGCTTATTTGATAGTGATTAAAATATAAGCATGATTATGAAAACTAAATAAAAAGAAATTATACTCTTAAACAGTGTTAACAGAAAGGCCTCCATTACCTCCTTGATTCTGACTGTTTTTTCTTTTTTCTTTTTTTTTGTCTTTCTCTAGATAAAAATGTGACCTTTCTCACATTTCAACCAGCAGTTTTAGAGGTGTACCCATGGCAGTTAAATTGCCCTCCTTGCAGAGAGAGTGACTGCTGAGACAATACACTGTTTCTAAACCCCCTGTTCAATATATCAAACACCCAAACCCCTAATCCACTTGTACCCACTACTGCGTTCAAGTAAAGAAGTTTGTCTTTCTCCTTCTCTCTTCCTCTCTCTCTCCTCCTCCCTCTTTCACAGCAAGGCCTTGATCTGACTCCCCAAAAATAAAATAGCTCTGACAATAATATCCTTCCTTCTCCTGAGCTCCTAACAGACAATTGGATAGATACTATATATCTGAATATATGGCTGCCTGAAGGATGCAGGTTTAAATTAGAGGCCTAGACCCCTGAGCAAGGTCAGGGTTAGGGCACAGTCCAGGTCTGTGTTATGCCCAATGGGAGGGGCACCTACATTACCTGAATGTCCCTGGCTAAGAGCGACTGCATATTTTAGCATGGCAATGTTGTATGACAGTGTCTTCTGGTGATGAGTTCCTCTGTGAACTAACTGTGGTTGTAACAGTGCAACATCAATTAGTGACTTGCTGGGTTGGGGGCCCTCCAACCCTGGAGTGTAAGTGTATAATCTGTTGTGAATAAATTAAAATATTGAGGCTGATAATGAAGCTGAATAAGGGGACAGGCTGGAGGCAAGTCCAAACAATGTAAACTAATGGGTTCCTAAGGTAAAAGGTGACACGTTCATGACTTTAGGACATATGCAGTCTACCGCAGTATACAAGTGACCTTAACCTCATTACTGAGGTCAGAGAAACTGCCACTTTAAACTGAGGTTAAAGAATATGTAACACATGCAAGGAATTAACATGACGTGAAAGATTCCTTGGCTCATGAACCGCTTTGCATTTACTATAAGATGGCATGGTTGTCTTAAAACAAAATGACAGTATTGAATGGAGGCATGCGTTATGTGGCTTTCCCACATGCCAGCCTGTTTGGATTTGACAAATACAGCATGACACAGTGTGAAGCCAGAGCAGCTTACCTCCAATCAGAATGACAAACAAAATCAAGTGGTTGTCAAGGCTGGGACTACAATAACAAAGGCTTGTTTTTTCTGTCTTTCTCTCACTGTTTTTTCCATGGTTTGAACCTACATCAGCAGGGAACGGTATTTTTATATTCTGTCAGGGAAGTCCACTGCCTCAACAGTAAACCTTTTTAGTCATGACCCAGCAAGGAGGTCAGGTTATCTCTCTGCTATTGCCTTTCGTTTGGAGTCCAGCCCAGGCCCGTTTAATCAAATCCTGAGGCAATCAATGCAGTTCCTCAGACAGACCTTCTCCTTGCCCTTGGCTTCCAGAGAGAACTCCGAGATGACGCCATCAGCTAAACTAGTTGCTTTGGATACATCACACTGCTTTTTTTTTTCTATGATTGGAAAATAAGATTAGTGTGTCCTGCTACTGGGGCCAGTGAGATATCTGATGTCATCAGTCTGACCGGCCAAAATGGCCATTTGCACACCATTACCACCATTTCAGCAGGGTTCTGTTCCTAATCTACCATGGTGTAGAAATTCAGACAAAGACTTCATATAGATTAGACCTGCGTCAGCTAAGACAAATTGGATATTTTCAATGTGCCCACATGAAACTCTGCATTGTAGTTACATTCATAAACTAGAAGTAAACCAGCATTTCTGTGATCAGGAAAACATTGAACAAAACATTGAACAATCAGAAAAAAATGTTTTATAAATCAAAAGGTTCTGTTTTGCATTGGAAATGATCTACAGTAAAGATATATAGAACAATATCCTTCAGTTGAAGGGAATCTTAAATTCCACTGATGCTGTGTTCGCATTTCTTGATGTGTTAACGTTACTGCAGTTTGATAGGGAAACGTGAATTACTACTTTACAACAGTAATTACATAACAGTAATACATGACGCTTCCTCCTCTTGGATGTGAGAGTTTCCCTGAGCAATAGCCTGAAATGGCCATCCACAATGATATTAATCGATTTGAAGAAACATAAGGGCTGACTCATGGACATGTCAATCATGACTCTTTTTTTCCCGAATAATAACAAGCAACTTCGGGTAGAAGAAACATCTGTTCCCATTGCATTATTTGTGCTATCCCGAATAATGCATTCGGATTCGGCTACATCCCTAGTACACTCTACACTTTTCATGAAGCTATGCTGTGATTGCACTTTTTGGAGTTCTATTTATTTATTTATTTATTCATTTTTACCCCACTTTATCAGTTCACTATTTGCTTGGTGGGTTTTTTTTTTTTTTTTATGGAATTCATCTGTCTCAAGAGACGATATTTTAGTGCCATGGTTAGTCAGTTTTTTCATTGTTTGATTGACAGTACTGGCCGTGACTGCACAGTCCAGGTTTTGAGCAACATGTCCTAATGCAAGTGTTGCAAATGAAAAGACTCAGCCGTGATGGGTTGTGGTTGCGCTTTACTTGCTACACTCCCTTGTATTTTCCAATGAACTGTACTCCTTCTGCCCACTCTTCGTAATGACTGCCTTGACAGCTTGCATCCGGCTGCTGTGGAGAGGTGCTTTGGTTTCCCATGTCCAGGGTCTGTAGTGCTAGTGTTCATATTGTGCTCACAGACAACTTTGTAGCACAGGGTAGACCTGCCAGTAGGTCTGCTGACAGTGGCCAGCTCAACCTACAGAAGGTCCTTTGGAACCCAGCCAACCAGCTGATATGACTAAGCCAGCACAGGCGTTGCTGGTGACAAGAGTACAAACATGCTTGAGATGTTTGTTTGGATGACAATATCTTTGTTGGACACATGGCTCTTCCATGTAACCCCCAAGATTCTTCTGAGGCAGAGAGGGTAGAAGGAACTGGGGCAACACCCCAGTTGGGTGTATGGGATCCAAGTCTCACATACATATAGTAGCATGCAGAACACCTAGGCCTGTTATAAATTCGTCATGTGGTGCTTATAGTCAGAAAAAACTTTTTTCCAAACCTTCCTTGAAAAGCATGACATTGTGGTTGCTACAGATATTTTGTTGGTCTTGGCATCTAAGTACAGGCTCTCACTGAGAATTGAGCCTCAACAGGTGAACTCCTAAATCCGAGATCCTGACCCATGTTGCTGGTCTTCTGGTAGTGCTGACAGTGAGGCTAAACTTGTAGCAGGCATGTGTGAAATCTGCTAATGAATCTCTGGAGTACTTCCCTGAAGTGAGCTTCCTTGGATATACATAAGTAACAAGTATCTGCAATCTTTGGCAATCCAGGCCTTCTTACCATCCCATCAGTGCTAAGAAGTGGGATTGCTGTCACAGTCACTACAGTCCTTTTTGTTTATATACGGAGTGACAGTGACTATGTTGTCACCGTATATGTTTTCAGGGACCCATCCTTCTTCCCGGCATTGGCACAGCAGAAGAGCTGTCCATTTGCCTACCTTAATGACCTCATTGAATTTTTTCATAAGGGGCATGCTATCAATGCTTTCAGTTGCTTCTGGATACTTCCCCTGTCTGTAGACAACTGCATATTCTCAGATAGTATAGCCAGTAGTCCTTGATGCAATGCCTCACGGTATGCTGAGCATCACTCTGGGTTTTTCTGATTGCCGTAGTTGACAAGGGCTGTTTCCTTGGTGTCAGTGACAGGTTTTGCTGCAGCAATTCCAACTGTAAACCGGTTTGGACTTTCCTTTGTCTCTTGCTGAAAATTTCCATGGCTCTGTTGTAGCCTGAGTCACGGTTGTGGTACCATGCCTTTTTGGCATTGTCTGTAGGGCAGTTCTGAAGTGCTTGCTCAGTGGAGTCTTCAAAATGTTCACACAGGTCTGGGACTGCTGTCTCTGTAGTGTTGAGCAAATGACTCACCTGGGCTGATGTCACATCTTATAGGCAGCCAGGAAATGGTCAGTATCACAGCTGGTTCTGTGGTAGCTGAGAGTATGTAGGATGCAACTCAATGATGCTTGCAGAACTTGAGAGGTGAAGTCAAAGGATGTGCTCTGAGCCATTAGTTCAGGAAGCAAAGAGTTCTTTACTTCTAAATCAAACTGATGTTGTTGAGTTTTCCTGGGTCCCTTCCATGCCAGAAGAAGGTGTAGTCCTGTTCCAGATACTGTTGTCTGAGGATAGCATGATCTCCTGTAGGGGAACAATTTCAATATTCAGCCTCAAGAGTTCTACGCTGATGATGGCTGTTTTTTCTGATGTCATCAATTTGGTCTAGACCATCAGAGAAGCCTGGACACATGGACCTGATGTTCCAGGTAACCAGTTGGTGATTTGTTATTTTTTAACTGGAGGGAAGGCCCAGTGGCCAGCAGGGGGATGGCCCAATGATCATTGACACCACTCTATAGAATATTAGGTTAACAAGGGGGATGCATTTTGGTCATTTTGCTAACAAAATGATGGCATCCCCCCTCATCCCCCTTGTGTCAGTCCTCTCCGCTCCACGCACCATATGAAACATGCAGACTGTGATAGGTCTGCACCTTATGAGCTGAGGGCTACCCAGCTTGTGGTGGGCAGGGGCTGACCAGTGGGGCTCAATAATCCCTTCCACTGTTGGAAGCAACCCTTAGTGTTTGTTAACTACATTAATCATTGTGGATTTATCAATTGAGACTGCTGCTTCTCAATGATGTTCTGTTGCTGTAGTCAGCAGCACTGGAGTGCTGGGTGCAAGACTGGGTGTGTAGAGTGTGTAGATGTCTGTAGAGGTGTGTAGAGGTTGCCCAATCATCAGAGTTCCCGTCTCGGCCTTGTTGGTGTGATCCAAAGGAGCGCAGAGCACGACATTTGGCATCGACTTGGCTGCAGGAGTTGCCGGAAGGGTGACTAATAGTTATTCCAACTGCCTTTGGGGCTCCACTCTAGATTTTCTGCCGTGGTTCCCTCCCTTGGCCTTTGCCTTTCCCAAGGCTCTCGTAGGGCAATGAGGCTATTTACTTATAGCTAGGGGTTTGGCTCTTGGGCACCAGGACATAGCCACATACCCATTGCACATGCATGTCACATATCCTGGGGCCTTATTGTACCCAGTTACAGTCTGTCATAATAAGGAGGCACTGCATAGAGTTTGATGTGGAGAGGCTATGTAATGGTAGGAGAGGCTTTTGCACTTGGCTCTCTTTTTAAAGGTACTACAAGCAGCAGTGCTGGCTAGTGGTTAGGGCTGAGAGCAAGAGGTGACAAGTACACAGACACTTCATCAACACACTTCTCACATCATACAACCATTTGACAGATCACAAATTTTTATAGGTCAAAGTTTTACCATACCATTTTCACTGCTGAACAGTTTGGATGCAAGCTGTCACGCACTATGATCGGCTGTGGAGGAAGTGGAGGTTCCAACGGTCTATCTCATTACGAATATGCACAATGGGTTTAATTTTTCTGTTACCATGTCTTCGTATGGTTTGTGTTAAAGGAGTAGTGGAGAAGTTAGTACTGTGGTAGTAAAACTGCTTCACTTAGATATCTGTATAGTTAGTGGGGCTGGAACACACACACACACACACACACACAAATACCCACATACACATGCAGAGAAAGAGAGAGAGAGCGAGAGAGCGAGAGAGAGAGAGAGAGAGAGAAGAGAGAGAGAGAGAGAGAGAGAGAGAGAGAGAGAGAGAGAGAGAGAATATGCTGTAAATGGTTTGGGAGATTAAATTGAGATTATTTATTCTTTATATATATATATATATATATATATATATATATATATATATTTTTTTTTTTTTTTTTTTTTTTTTTTTTTCCCTGTGGTGAAGTGGACCACCTGGGTAGATGATCCTCCTCTATTCAATTACATTTGGACAGCTTTTCATCTGCAAAACTCTTTGCAATCTGTGGGACTTGTTCTCCCATGGACTCTCTATCATTACTATGTCATACATTTCATGTTCAATAACGGTTTAAAACCAGACATCTCTCCTCAAACTCACATATCCTCCTCCATTATCTGTTACACAACAGTGTAAGCCCCCCTTTTTTGAGCAATGCCATAGACAGGACAGCTCACTCTCATTTCACAGCAATACTACCTCTATCCATTTCTTCATCCTTTAATGTGAGCCCTAAAAGCTATTACATGTCAATAGCAGTTGTATGCTTGTCCTGAGCAAAAAAGGAATGACCTAGCTTAGTATCAACCTATAAAGTGACTTTCTGGCCCCTTGCAGGCAGTTGGTTGAGTATGCCAGAAAAAAAAAATCTAGATTGAACAAATTTGTCTCAAGGCTTTGAATTAAATTTAAAAAGATTTTTGTTTATTCATATACTTTGGGCTGTAGGAAGAAGTCCTCCAGGATTTGGTGCTGCTAACAGTACTAGGGGCTGTTGGTTATGGTAATGTACTCTGCTTAAAACTTCTGTCATGGGGCCAAATCAAAGGTACATGACCCAGAAAGGTTGGCACATGACTAACTCCCCCATCTCTCTCTCTCTCTCTCTCTCTCTCTCTCTCTCTCTCTCTTTCTCTCTCTCTCTCTCTCTCTCTCTCTCTCTCCCTCACTCACTCTCTCTCTCTTTCTCTCTCTCTCTCTCTCTCTCTCTCTCTCTCTCCCTCACTCACTCACAGCCGCACTCATACAAGTACACGGCTCTTTTGCACTATGAATTATAATACTCAGTTAATAAATGAAGTGAACTGTTTTGTTGTTGTTGTTGTTGTTGTTTTATGTCTTGGGGAATGACTTACCTTTTTGTCACCTTTGTGGTAGTGCAGTAAGTACAAGATTGTCTGCATCTTATTTGTTAAAATCATGTTGTTGTAAGTTGCAAAGACACCAGTGTCAGAAATAGGCCTCATGTTCTCATAATGCCAGATGCTACAATGATCTCTAATGTTACCTGCAATGTAATGGTGTAATTAAGTCATCTCTTGACTACCTTGATTCTTTTAAAAATGTATTGTTAACAAAAAAAAAAAAATTAGAAAAAACATTTAAAAAGTTGTTAAAAAAGAAATCTATTGGCATTTTCATGTTTTGCTTTATTTGCTTTAAAGACACAACTATTTTAGAGGACACTAATCTACTATCATAACTTTGCAATGAGCGGGATTTATGTGAGAATATAATATGCACCTTGCGTAAGATTCTGTTGAATACTATGTATTTTTGAGGTGTCCTGTACTTAGAACAACAGTCTGTATAGTACATTAAGATTGATCTATTTTACTCAACTCACCCTGTCAAGCTGCTGCAAATTGTTTTAATAGTTTTATAGTAAGATTGTAAAGTTGCCATACTTAAAACACAGAAGATTACTGTTTTTCTCTGCATCTTAGAGGAGTTGAGTTATCTATGGCCTGCCTTTTATTAGATAGTTTTACCAACTTTGACTAACCAGTTATAGAAATTAAGCCATTTCACATATGCACTATGTCAGCAGAATCAGGTTTGCATTTTGTCCAAAGTTGCCCTTTCACACATGTAGCACACAACAGGAGACTGTCAGTGTCAGTGTCAGATGTGTCCTCACCTACCTGAAATATTCCGTTTGACTTAGGCAAGGGGTGGCACCTAGGTAACGCATGCAGGAGGAAGGATATGACGCAAAAAGTATGCTGCGTTTTGTTTACAACATATTGAAAATAGCAAAATGGCGGACGAGGCTACCGACTTTTTCTGAAGATTTTGGTGTTGGCCCTTACCGACAGAAATTTCCAAATCTCGTCATCTCTCCAGTTGGACATTTTTGTTGGCGTCTTTGTGTAAATAACCCTTGTTCTTCACCCTCGGACGTTTGTATTCTTCTGGTTTCGCACCAGTCGATGTTAGAAACGGCATCAACATGCCCACTTGCTCGCCGTGCATTCTCCGGACTATAACCCACTCTATTTGCACATGGACTCAATCGAACATACAATGGACTTTGTACTAGGAAGTTGGTAGAATAAAATCTGTTTAGGATCCGATCTGACCGATTCAGACATTTGCGTTCACACATACAACCCCACCGGTTAGATTAGTCTAGATTATTTTAGGGTTGCAGGGCATGTCTGAAAGGGGCTTTAGTGAGCAAAAACTGAGTAAAAACTAATATGTAGCTTCTTCTATTTTAAGTTATCTGTTTAAGTTATCACAGTTTATTCTTCCAATACGGATGAAAAACATTGCATATATCAGGCAGAAAACAATGACAACAAAAGCATATTTGGGCTATTTATACTCAAATGTATCCAGCTCTCTTCTTTACATGGTTTCTCCAGCAATTTGATTGGCCAAGGGACGTATTCATGGACTGCTCAGCTGACTTCAGTGAGTTCTCAGTATTTCAACTGCATTTGGAATAAACTTCAATTGAAATTCTGTAGATTAATTCAGAAGATCTTACCACTAAGTATCGATAAAAATGTGAGAGCAATTTGAAATTTTCTCGATATTTGATGGCTCCTTTGAAAGGCGATGAATAAGGTATATTTATCTAAATATGGAATGTCAGCATCAAAGACCATGTCCTATTTTGTAAATGTGTTATGAAATTGCTTCTTCAATTCTCCAAACATTGCTGGTAAGACTTTTTTTTATTATTATTATTTTCCTTTTTGTTGTTTTTTCAAGCTCTTTTTTTCTGTCTCCACAGATATAGCACTCTCATGCTATTTGTTTGTCCTCCACTTATGCATAAGCTCTTTCCTTCTTAACACATAAAAGACCATGAAAGGGTCCTTACCTTTCTGATAGCTCTCTTTCAAATGTAGTAGTACAAAAGGCATTCACAACCAAAATAAACAATATTTGAATTTTAGGAGGAAAAAGAAAAGGATTTTGATTTTGCTAAACTTCAACTGCATAAGCATCCTATAATGGTTCTTCATGATTGTTCCTTCATTGCCAGCAGCTTCAGGAGTAGTTTTAATGCCTAACTTAATGCACTATGCTAGAATAATTTGTTTTTCAGTGTCCACTGGGCTGTTAAAAAGAGATAGAGCAGCCATAATAGCAAAGATTAACAAAGCTGTTTTATGGCCAGTTAACTCACTGAGGTACTCCAGCACTGATGTGTACTACAGTCAAACTCATGCATGCATTCACAACACGGATCATGTGATCCACTCTAGTCTTTTTAAAATTTCGAAAAAAAAAAAAAATACAGAGATTACAAGTTAAGATACATTTTTAATTGGTTAAATTAAGCTGTATTGTCTGTTAAAACAGACTAATGGTCCATGACATGCAGTCTCATAGAGTGGTGTTCATTGAAGAGTTACAATGATTTCAAACACAACGGATATTGGGCAGTCACATGGGCAGTCATTCATTTGTTAGGAATCTTGTCTTATTTTGTTCAATCACAGAATATATTTCAGAGAGTTTCCCTCACCATAATGTTGGATATAAGTTTCTAAACTAAAACTAGGCTTTTCAAGGTTTCATTGCTTTTAGTGCAGACTAGCAATGCAAGGACACGATTTTTGGGCCACTCCCATGTACCTCTCTAGTAAAAATAAATAAATAAATAAATAAATAAATAAATAGATAAATAGATAAATGGAATTAAAAAAATGCATTTAATGATGTCAAAGGAGAACCTGTGAAATTTTACTAATTAAAAATGAAAGAAAGAGAAAAACAAGAAGGATAGCAGTACAAAAGGAGAGCATCTGTTTCTGTTTGTTAATATCTGGTTGTTGTTTGCTAGGTTCTTGTTTCTATGATGTTCTCTAGTGGCCCGTTGTGGTTGAGACCAATTATACTTTTTTGTTTTGCTGATTTGGATCTTCGGGTTATGTACAGATTCACTGTTGTTATATTACAGACATGTTTGTCACACTGTCTCAGCAACATTAGCCACAGCATACAAAGTGGCAGATAAAACGGAGAGTTCTCTGACTAGAAGAACAAGTTTTAACGAACAGACTTGTGAACTTCACTACTGCCACTGCAGGTCCTCTCAGGATAATGCCAAGACCGCTAGCACAGCAGCATTCATTGTGGCTTCACAGGCATGCTTAAGAGCACAGAGTAAGGAAGAGGTTAAAGAAAGTTGAAGGAAGAAGAGGAAGAAGGAGACAGAGGAAGTAAGGCCATGAAAAAAAAGAAAAAAAAAAGAAAAGGAAAAACAAAAGAGCAGTCAGAATAGAAATAATAGAAAGGTGAAGGGTGTAAAGAAACAGGTAGAAGTGAAGATGTGACAATGTATGGAAAATATAGATTGATAAACAGAAGAGACAAAGAGATGACTTCTGATCCTCTGAACTGTCTTTCAACCCACAATTAATTAGCACTGTCACTCATTATGAAAAAGGACGTCAAGATGGCCTAGATTCATGGTAGAAACCCTAACTAAATATTAACAGGAACCATGAACGAATGCCTTAGTTAGCACAACTAATATATTAATGTATTAAAAAAGTATGAGCTGCCATCATCACTGTTATTTAAGCCAATATCAAAAACATTTACAAATATTGAGTTCTGACTTTGTTAATTTCTTAAACAAAATTGCGTTGGACGAATTAATGGCACAAAAGGTGAGAACTAAAGCTTGTCAGTGGCTAATATAGTAGCAGTAAGGGCGATACATGTCTTGTAAATACTCTGTGTTAACAAAGACAGAAGATCATATCAATTATCTTACAGCTTTAACGTGTTGCCAAAACATTATCTGACAAGCGTCAAGGTCTTTAAGGAATGCCCCTCATTGAAACACCTTGAGATTGCCATTTCTCAGAAATGCTGAAACGGAGAGATGTTATCCAATTGACCCTGCAATGGATGCTGTGCCTGTCTCTCACCAGATGTTGAAGAGCACTTCTTCCTAAGTGAAGCCTGCACGATCACAATGCAGAGCTTTTTACCACATCAAAAAGACTGCTCTCCACTCCCTTAAGAGCCATATTTATGCTCTGCATGAATTCATTCAGAATATGTCGTGATTTTTCTGTCACTAATTAATATCCATGAAATGAATGACATAAAGTTACATGGAATAATAAACCCAGACAGCAAGTTGCTGATTGAAGCACAAAGAGTATGTGGTTGTCTAACTGTGAGGCGGACGTTGTGTGTGCATGCAAACCGGTGACAAATATCACCTGTGCTGAGACGGTTATTAAAAGTGCAATTATGCATATCAAATGCCACAGACAAAACAATTAAACACAGGCAGGCTTCAGGCAGCCCTGAACAGATGTGCCCCCCCCCCCCCCCAACTTGAGTAACGTTAGACACACAGGCTGCAGTAAACAAACATACATACAAACACTTACATACAGACACACACACACACACACACACACACGTACACACACACACACACACACACACACACTAAATGAGTACTTGAATTGCACTGTTGTTTGTTTTCACCTTCATTTGCACTACATAAAGCTGAAGTGCTTTTTCAACAATACCATAAAACTGAAGAGCCAATATTAAAAAAAAAAAAAAAATGAAAATTAAAACTTAGAAAGCCACAGAAATTGTTTTCGGTTTTATACTTTTTTTTTCTTTCGTTTGTTTCCACAGTGTATGTAATAGCCATGTCAGTAGTTGTAATGGGACCATAGCTGCTCTTCTTACCACTCTTCTGAATCTCCATTAAAACCCATCCTGTGACTCCCTGGCAGTAGCTCAGTGCTTTGGGCAATAGAGAGTGCTCACTGCACAAACTCTAATAGGTTCAAAATTGTTAATAAATTATTATACAATGTAGCACTCAGAGGTTACTAGGTTAAATTTCTAATTATTTCTGTCCAATCTTGATGCTCAATAAACGGGAAAAGTGTTGTTCAGTGGTTGGTACATTTGTGCAAAGTTGCCGCAGTAGCCAACAGTCAGCACTCTTCCCATCTAGAAATGCATTGATAGGACTGTAAGCCTTTGATGACCTCCGAAAATGACTGTAGTGACTTAGGGGTCACTATCTGCTTGTTGCCTGGGGGTCTTTGGACATTGTGTGTATGTGTGGAAGCACAGCACCACAGCAAATGTATCACATTGCCTGGTGGGGCCAGTCCATGAGTCACCTTGTTTATAGGACAGTTCTTAATAATCTCTGTAACAACTATGGTCTTTTTGCCTATGGAGTTATGAGAACACTGGAGGTTATAAAATATAAGTGCAATATGCCTATGTGAAGCAAAAACAGCAGGGTCAACTGCATCACTTTCTTAACAGTAATGTGATAGACTCCACACTATGGGCCCAGCTCTCATTTGAGGGTTTGATGCTGCTGTACAAGAGAACGGTACGCAATCTGAGGAGTATTTCTATTTAAAAACATTGAGATTGTTCCTGACTTATGACACATATGATTTACAATGACTCGAACTTACGATGGCCGTCCCGTTCACCTTATCATATTATTTTTGAGCAGTGACATTTGGTTGTAAGGTTTAACAATGGCTGCTCCATCTGCCGTATGATAACAGCCTCTGGCTGCACTGCTGCAAAGCAGCCAGATTTCTTATTGCTTGGGCCTCAGTTTGTTTATAATTGCTGTATTATTATTATTATAATTATTATTATTATTATTATTATTATTAATTATTATTATAATTATTATTATTATTATTATTATTATTATTGCTGTTGTTGTTTTTTGTTTGTTTGTTTATGTTTTGCTGCTGCTGTTATTTTAAGATGAATCTGAAATCTCTGAAAAAGAATATAACAAAGTCCTGTTAAACAACATAGCATTCATGGATGTTCATTGTTTACATATCCCTATGAGTCATACGATATAAGAGAATTCTCAACTCACAACGATATTGACTTACAACAGAATTCTCATGAAAATTCTCATGAAAATCTCATTATAAGTCGAGCACCATCTATATATTTTTGTTTGCATGTGTATGTACGTGCCTGGACGTTGGTGCACGTTGATGTATGCATGTGTGTGTATTAGCTCATGCATGTGTGTGGGGTCCTAGATGGAGCTACAAGACAAGCTTAAAAACAGAACGAGGTTAACTATCAGTCCACAGGGACTGGAGTAGTTGAGGCCTGCACTAGTGCAAACCCATCCTCTGTCCTATAGGGTCTAACTAAAGGTAGACGTCTATTGGGGGTCAAGGGAAAGGGTAGAATTATCTCATTGCACAACACTGCCCCCTTGTGAAGGAGAGAGAAAGAGAGAAGTAGACACCGCACACACACACACAAATGGTTGGGGGGTTGAGAGAGAGAGAGAGAGAGAGAGAAAGAGCGAGAGAGAGAGAGAGAGACAGGGGAGGAAGAAAGATGGCTTTAACAATAACAGAGACATCAAAGAATAGCAAATCTGTTTTGTGTTTAATACATTATTATAAAACACCGAAAAGCCACACTTCATTCCTTTTATATTTGAATAAATATTGAAATGACACAACAAAAATGGTGCACACATAAACTCTGACTGGCCCATTTATTTCAACATACCCAGTGATTTGTTTTCAGCACCATTTCTTGCTGATACAATTTCGTACTTTGCTCCCCGCAACTGCTGCTGTCTAAACCCCACTTTTTCATTTTTTTTCTAACACCCCTAATCCCTTGGCAATTTAGGAAGAGAACAAATAAAAAAGTGAATAAATGTTTCACATTGTTTAACCCATTTTCAAAGCAAGTGAAAGAGAATGTTATTTTCAGATATCTTTTTGGGCTTGAAGTAGGTGAAGTACTTAGCTCAAGGACACTGCTGCACAGGCCCACCTGGGATCTGCCCCCCAGGGACTTGACGTGCTAAGTCTCCATAGCTCAGGCTTTCAGACCATCTCTCCCCTTCTTACACTCTCTCTCTCCCTATCTCTCTCTCTCTCTCTCTCTCTCTCTCTCTCTCTCTCTCTCTCTCTCTCTCTCCCTGTGTCGCTTTCCCTCTCAATCTCTGTCTACAGCATCTTTTCATTTTGTTGTTAGAGCCTGAACTGCAGCGTGAGTCCTCTTTATAGGTCCCTCTTTCTCTCTGTATCTGTGCTGTGTAAAATATGAGCTGAGTAGCAGTCAGAGCAACCAGATGCTGACAGATATGGATAATGAGCAATTTACTAAAAATGAGAGGTTTTTATTTTCCCCTGAGTGTATCCTCCAAGCTGACATTCATGAATTACAGTTTGGATGAAGTTCATAAATCAAATCAATGGGTGATACAAGAACCCAGCACATCTCATGAAATGATAACAGGCTGGATTAATGATCTGAACAACAAACTCTGCTTGTGTTTATATTTCTTCACTGGGTCTTAGCTCTCAGACAGAGGCATGTTTTGCAACACTGCATGCCTGCACTTTATAACGTGTGTATTAGTGTGTGTGTGTGTGTGTGTGTGTGTGTGTGTGTTCGGGGGGTGGGGGGTGGGTTATGGGAGTGTGTGCACAGGCAGATAGTCCTAGGCTTCACTTGTATGATACTTAATCAACGCATCTTTTAGCTCATACTGAAGGTCAGGTCTGATTTTATAGTTATGATTCAAATTATTAACATTTCTCTACTGAATATGGTTTATTTGCAGTCTACTTATGGTTCTTTGTCTCTCTGTCTCTCTTTCCCTCCCTCTCTCTCTCTCTCTCTCTTTCTACCCTTCCTTCTTGTTCTGCCTGTCTCCATGCTTGTCTGTGTGTGTGAAAACAAGGAACACATCACAGCAGAAAGAGATGGAGTTTCAGCGCTGACATCCTTTTACACTTCTGTTCCACAAGGGACTGTCTGAGTCACAGTGACAAACACAGTGTCCTGGTATGCTGGTGTATTGCACAGACGGACTGAGAGCTTGGGGACAGTCATGTCTCAGCCCACAGAATGATTCAGGTCTCCAAGGAGCACACCCTTGTCATTCTATTAAAATGGACTTTCCTCAAACCGAGGAAAGAAGAATGCGTCATGTCGCTCGGTAAACATGGGGGGATGAAGTTGAGTCTTCATGAGAAAATTGGACAGCTGCAACTGTCCATGACTGATCAAAATCGTCCTCAAATTTCTCTCTCTTATCTCCCCCTGGTCCTACTTAACAGCATCTCGGAATTGAGCTACCTGACAGCAGCACAGACAGTTCAGTGAAACATGTAAACTTATTGTTATCATCATTGTTATCTATCCCCAACCGACCCCCCCCCCCCCCGCCCCAGCCCCTTAGGTTCACTTAGACCCTGTACTGTCTCTCTTCTCTGTCCCACCTTTTTCTTATCTGTCTGATTGGGCAGACTTCCTGTAAACACCTCTGAAATATCATCCCTCCTGTTCATACTGCTTCATTCCAGACTTTGCATGACTTTGAATCTACAACATTCAGTTTTCTCCTCTCTTCCTTCTGTTAACCTACCGCCTCTAATAAAACCCCAACTCAAAGTGATTCAGTTTGATTCAGTTTGATTCACTTCAATTCAATACTGAATATCTGAAATGAAGAAATATTCAGCTGCATTCTGTTTCATTGATTCTATTCATTTATTTTTTACTGCTAAAATAATAGTTTAAAAAAAAGAAAAATTTAAACCATTGGCAGAGATTAATCATATTTTAAGAACATGCCAAAAGACGTCGTATAAGGACAAAATCAAGTAATGGAAAAAGTCTTTTTCCCCCTCTTTTCATGTCACATAGACGCTGCCCGTTCATCCCCAGTCCGCCAAATAGCTCTGCTCACTTAAGCCTTCACTTTTACTCTCCCTCTGCAGTCTTGCGCTTCCCCTCGCTCCCAACAGCATTCTTTCACCTCCCACCCTCTTGCTTTCCAGGCAGGCTGTGGCAGTCACAGGCAGATCGAGGCAAAGCTTTGCACTATCACACAAGACCTTTCCAGGTAATTGAGTCCTCCAGCTCACACCACTAATTTGTGTGACTCCCAGCAGCAACTCAGGACATAGAAACAGACAGACAGTGTAAAAGAGGGAGAAAGGGTGAAGCTGAGAGAAAGAGAGAGAGAGAGAGAGAGAGAGAGAGAGAGAGGGAGAGAGAGAGAGAGAGAGAGAGAGAGAAGAAGAAAATGACTTGCCTGAGTCCAATATGTTAATTGGTCTCCTGTAACCAGCAGGCTTGATAAAGGTCGTAGTGTATTGTAGGGAACTGTGGGAAGAGGTTGACTGCTCAGGAAGTGAGGATGAATAGTAGCTGCGAAAATAACCACCGGACTTCTCTCCAGATGAGAATGAATAAGAATTCTTATGAGTGAACATTAAACATAATCCACTTTTCATCTGATAATTAAAACTAGATCAAAACTGCTGTTGTGACTATTATCTTTAAACCGTGAGAAGTCTAATATTATAAATATCTCCTCACTTCATAAGTGGATGAGTTTACTGGAGAGACGGCTTATAATGAGTTGCATTGATGTTCATGTAAGGCTATTTCATATTATATTTTACTCTTCAAGATACTACACCACTTCCATATGTTAATCATATGTGAATTTTCCTTTACTCAAAATAAATCAATTAGATACATTTTAACAGTTCAGTTTCTCTATGAATCCCTCTGTCTGCCTAACTCCCTGTATACATACAACAGCATTCTGGTGCATAACATCATTTAACTTGTTTTTAATGTTGTTATTTGCATCTTATCGTACAATACACTTCATCATTATGACAATGTGACTTGAATGTCATGGCCATCGCCATGTCGACGTAAAGCACCTTATCTCTGAGAGAACCCTGAGGGCATCCCCCTAGTGCTGTGGCAGAGGTCTTGGGAACCCCCTAAGTCTGCTTTTACATTCCCCTCCAGGGCCTTGACTTCTTCAAATGCCATGCCTACCTAGCATTATAGGGCCATCACATGACTCATGGGAGGTAGCTCTCATGAATCACCAGCAATGGTTCAGTGGCCTTCAGGGAAGTAATATCCATATCCCTCAACTTTCCTCCAATCAATAATGATATGACATCCTGCAACATGAGCGATGGATGGTTCATGTGCAGGATTTCATTCTATAGACTGAAGAGGAGAGGGTGAGAGAAAACGTAGTCCAACCAGTATCATACCTATTACAACAAGTTCACAGTGGTCAGTTTAAAACTGAGTTCTTTTAAAAAGGGGTCAACCTTTGAAAATGAGAAATTCATTGCAAAACAAATTTACAATTTAAATATTGCCACCCGACAAGTTCTTTATACAAGACTCTTTTTTGGAATTTGGACCTTTGACTATTGTCACATTTCTAGAGAGAGGCTGGATGCATTTGCAGGTCAGTGTTCATTTTATTAAACAAAAGGTTTTAAAACCAAAAGGTTTTAAAACTTACAAAATGCAGATTCTGCAGGCAGGCAGGCGGGCAGGCAGGCAGGCAGACTAAACCAAACGCAACACTGGGTAAACACCAACCAATACCAGACAAAGAAAGAAGCAAACAGAAAGAGTACTTATATACAGGATAACGAGCTGATAACGAGTTTTGTTTTACTAGGAGCATGAAGCCATAGGGCTCTTTTATTAGGAGGTTTACTACTTACTCTGAGTTAACTAACTCTGAGTTTTCACCAAACCCGCTTTCGGGAATACCCTAAAGGGCGTGACAGAGAATTTAACCGAAGCTGACCAATAGGGGAGGAAAACAAGAAGAACAGGGAAACGAGGGGAACAGGGCGTGACAAGTCACATCCTCTGATGCCAATACTGCCACACTGACTGTATCAGCACTGCTTGATGATGGACAAGAAACCAGAAACATCTCCAGGTTAAGCTTCAATCATTTCAGCACACACAAAGAAAAGTTAAACTTTGACATCAAGTAAATCAAACGGGTTAAAGCATTTCGGTGCTAATCTCTATCAGAACAGCAGCAAAAAGAGAAACCTTTCTTTCAGCAAGGTAGTAGTCAGAAACCAAAACTACTCATCTCTCCATCCCATTAAGAAATATAATAGGAGTCTCTGACTGAAGCTTCTTCACCTAAACAAGGACAGAGACAAACACAGTACTCCACAGTGTGGCAACAGAATCTCCAGGCTAAAGTCCATCATAGCTATGATGAGAGGAGGGAGCTGGACCTTCGGCAGCGGTGGAGGTGCCATATCCAGTCTAACCTCCATCACATCAGCCAGAAGAGAAATAATGAAGTTTGAAGGAGGTGGGGGTATAACTGGGTCAGAATCTATGTTCATAAGCAGTGGCCAAGGGCTCCACTGCCATAATGATGTGCTGGGGCAGACTCCAACTAGCTCCACTACTATGAAGTTTTTCTCTTTTCTCTCTCTCTCTCTCTCTCTCTCTCTCTCACTCTGTCTTTCTTACTCTCTTTCTGTCTTTCCGTGCCTGACCTTTACTGCCTATGCCCTCATCACAATCAATTCATCTTCTTTTGTGCAACCTGCAAGCAGGACTCTGTTAAACCAACCTAGTGATGTAAAGGATTTTTCTTTGTTCCGACAACAACATGCAATATCACATAAATGTATATATGTCTCTCTCTGTCTCTCTCCCTCTCTCTCTTTCGCATATATACACCCCCCCCCCCATCACACACACAAACACACATATACACAAATGCACTCATTATGCACAGGTGATTTCTATCTCCCACTCTGTTCATTTCTCTCTCTCTCTCTCTCTCTCTCATTGTGTGGGTGTGTGGGCAGTGGGGACTTAATCTAATTTTAGATCTTCTCATTAAACTGCACTTTCATGAACACTTAGATATTATCATCAACATAAAATCAATAATTGCAAGTCTCTGAGACATGTGCACATCTTAATATCCATGAAATCTAGTGATTAGGGTGACTCATTCCATTGTTTACCAGGCTATACTGATGCACTGTGGTGAACATAAAGATCCCTAACAAATACATGTAAAATTACTTAATCTGAGTGTTCCTTTTGTTAATTACATCTTTATAATTGTCAAACAGTATCTATTTTAGGCAGATTTGCCTTGGTGTTGACAGAGATGACAATTAACCTTGACTGTGAAATATACAATTCAGTGAAATTTCAATTCAGTGAATGTCACTGTCAAGCCAACTTTCAAATGTTCTCCACTGTGCCACATGTATATATTCTAATTTACATTTCACTGAGCGGTTACTTACCAGGTATGGAGATAAATTTTCACAAAGACAAGCAGTTTGTTTATTGTCAGATCTGAGCCACTGGCTGGGTCTCCATGTCAACAGTGTGGACTGGAGGGACACTAACTGGCTTTAGTTGAACAGTTATGCCTGGGATGCCCACCCTCTCTCTCTCTCTCTCTCTCTCTCTCTCTCTTTCTCTCTCCCCCTCCTTCTCTCTCTATCCTCTGTTTGATTAGTTGATTTCTTATTTCTTAAGCTTGTGAATAAAAATTCACCTGACCAAGGTGCTTTGCCTGAGAAGATCAGAGTTGTGTATTTGTGTATGAGAGATTTATGGGCGGAGACCAGTTTGTTGGATAACACTCAAATGTAGAAACACACGTTGAATTTATGGTAACAGATGCCACATAGAGCTTTATGGGAGGGTGTCAGTCAGATTTGACAAAAACTTTGTTTGTTTGTTTGTTTGTTTGTTTATTTGTTTTCTGTTAGTTTTCATCATTAGCCATTATCACGATCAATACAAAAATACATTTTTTTAAACTGTTCTGTTTTGGGGGATACAAGAGAACTATGTGAACACTGACCATTGCTGATTAACAATTAGGATTCAACAAAAATAGTATCAATAAAAATCAGATTAGGCTGATAGAGAATTCCAGAAGATAAATAAATAAATAAATAAATAAATAAATAAATAAATGAATGAATGAATGAATGAATGAATAAAATTGCAACAAGTTTGGTTTTCACACAGTAAATGGCAAAGATGAGAGGCAAGCGCCTGTATCAGCAGGCACCTCACACAGCCACTATACTGTGATGGCATGCTTTGACACTGCAGGGCAAGATTTGCTTTCCTTTTAAAGTTCCTCAAGTTTGGTTCCACACACACAGGAATTCCATACAGCCGATCACTCCATGCACTCCTTCACCTCATATGGAAAATATTTGAAAGGATACATGGACATGGAGCTAGTATGCAGGTTATCCCAACACTTACTTCTCCACTCTGTGACTGTGTTCCTTCTGTCTGATCATATCATTTCAGAGAGCAATGAATTTCATCTGCTAATCCTGAAGAATAGGTTCACTGGGCAGTGTGTGAAACTGCCAGCCCCAGAAAACCCCAGAACAGCACATCATTTTGTGCACACTGAAAGATAATATATGAACACTAAAAGACATTCTGTAAGATAAGATGAATTAGACAATTGCTAATCATCTGAGGCCAGTATAAGAAATCACTAGTAGAGTTCAATCTGACTGCTCACAAAAAAAAAAAAAAGAAAAAAAAAAAGGGGGGGGGGCCTGTGATGCTGTGAAATCTGGTTTAACACTGTGGGGATTACGACACACAAACAAAAATAAGTCCAACGAGTATTAAATCTTATCAAAGTTATGTATATATCACAATATGAAACTGAATGATTTAAGTAAATTCCATATTAGAATTTCCAGATTAGAATAAGATTACAATATGATTTTGACAAATTATGTGAATATAACAAACAAACTACTGAAAAGATAGACAAAACAAAGTGAGGGACAGACAGAGAGAGAGAAAGAAAGAGAGAGGGGGAGGGAAAAGAAAATGCAGTGAGTTATCCAAGTACATGTAGCTAATAGGTCTATGTCAAATATAATTAAACAAATGTCTCCTTTATTTACAAGATCCAAGGTTACCACTTGCCCTCGGTGTAAGTAATTCTGACCTTCAGGAGCTGAGTGAAGGAGATTGCACACTGTAATTAAGCTACCCTGTTTACACAATTCAATCTCCTGGTCCAGTGGGGTAACTGACCGGCAATGCTAGTATCTGACCTCCATGCATGTAGATTAGCATGCTAACAGCTGGCTCGATTTCAACACGTGCTCCTCCATTTCAAGCAATGAAAAATGATATTGTCTTTACAATTCATGTCTAAGGTCAGTTCAAGATTATATTTATATAAACCTTAACATAATGTATATTGTAGCATGTCAGTTTCTACCTATATGGTTTAGATGCGGAGGTGTGGTAATACAATGATCTATGCGCCATCCTAGTAATTGGTAAGAGAAATGAGAGCTCTGTACAGTGTCAACAATGGATCACAGAGGCTTGAGGACTGAGCATGTGTTGTAAAATACCAGCTCTTTTTTTTCTTTCTTTTTTTTTTTTTTTTGCTTTTTATCTTCTGGTATTGTAGACATTATAATGCATAATGCACAAGAACACTGTTTTTATTTTATTTCTTTATTTATTTTTATTTATTTATTTATTCTGAGATGTTGCTAAACATGAAACACTATTCAGGGTCAAAGGGGTTTTTGCTGCGAATACAGTCTGCTTCAAAAAAAAAAAAAAAAAAAAAAAAAAAAGAATGTGCTTGAGACAGTAAGAATACTTAACATTCAGGTGAAGTGGATTTATTGTTTTTGTTGTTGTTGTTGTTGTTGTTTTGTTTTTGTTTTTTTCTTTATAGGTGCCATCAGTTTCCTGCTTCAGTGTAATGCTAGGCCTCACTAAAACAACTGCACACACACACACACACACACACACACACACACACACACACACACAACCATATTAACTATTAAAACTATCACACAAATGACATCATGGTTCCCATTATACTGCATACGACTTCTTTTCATTACACAAACAATGGAGGCAAAGTCATTGGCTGAATCTTTTGAATAACACTGCACAGAAATCAATTTCAATTTCACATCCAGCATGAAAGGAAGACTCATATCGATCATCTCAGACAAACATAATTCTCCAAGCTCTGGAACACATGGAGTACACAATACCCCTAAGAACCAGCAGCTGCAAAGCTTTACGCAGATTTGGCCAAATTACACTAATCTAATTCACACAGGGCTACCAAAACGAGCAGATGTAATAATGACATATTGTTCCATCTCCAGTGCCAACTTGCCTCTCTGTTATGAGACAAGTCTTTGACAGATATTCTCTTGACAGGCTGGATAGCTATAGCTAAAGCAAAACATACTATTATGTGAAGGGTAAAGTGGATATGTATCTCCTGCATATCATTCCTTAAGGACAATTGTTTAACATGGCAGATTTTTTTTTTTTTTGGGGGGGGTGGGGGGGGGGTTGCTCTTTACGCTTGTGAACTACCTCTGGTGTGACGCTGACCAAAGATTATTACAGATTAATCAAAACTGTTTGAGGAGATAGTGGTTGGATCCGGGGCATGTATGTCTTCAGATTGTGCATCTACTCCTGTACTGTACTGTACCTGCCTGTGTGCATTAAACCCTGCAATAAACCAACCAAATATAACTCTGGCACTTGGAAGGAATAGGAATGAGGGTGAGTTTGTGTGAGGACTGATCTAATTCATTCAAAGTCGGACAAGGCCCATCTGTACTTTTTTTGTGACATGTGAGTAACTAATAAACTTCAGGAGAAGACTGAATTATAAAACAGGGGATTAGGAAATTATGTGTGGTGCATTTACCCTTTTTGAAAAAGGAGAAACCTATTTTTTTATTCATATTTGAATGACTTAACGTCTAGTCGTGTGACTGGAGTTCAGTTCAGTTAGACTTTTGCCCATGTGAGTGTGTTAGTATTTCAGAAATGATCCTATGTATTTTTTTTTTTTATAACAACAAATAATTTATTTAAATGTATTTAATTCATTTACGCTACAGATTTGTCCTTGCACACTTCAACTATTACATCACGGTTTTATTCATTTTTACAATGATCCACACATTGTCATCTTCACAATGAAGGACAATGGTTGTATATGCTTCATTCATAGACATATGTGCTTTGCAGAGGAGGACCAAAGACATGAGGTCTTTTTGTCCCTATCAAATAACTTGACATTCAAACCTTGGAAAACTGCAGAATGAAAGTGTGTCCCTTATGCGAGGCCATGCCACAGAAAAGCTCTCAAAACTGTTCCTTGCGTACGAAATGTTTTCTTCAGAGCGTGCCAACAAAACAAACTGTCAAACCAGGTAAATGCAATATATGATGACTGAGAAAAGCAACCTTGAAGAAAACAAGGATCAGGGAGGTCAAATAAAACAGCATCATAGCAGATAAACAAGTAGCATGCTGAAAGAGGAGGGAGCAGAACCTTTGTTGTTGTTCTCTTTCACACTGTAGTTCTCCTTCCAACTCTTGTGCTCTCTCTCATTCATTCTCAATCAGTTATGTGCTTTTTTTGACTCAGAAATGATTATATTTGTGACTTTTGATTCCTGTTTGATGTTGATTTGTATTAAAATTTAACAAGGTGGAATGGAGAGCGTACCATAGAGAGGACCTACATGCGAGTGTATGAGGTGTGTGTGTGTGTGTGTATGTTTGCGTGTGAGTATGCATCCATGTGCGTGTCTATGTGCACGCGTGTGAGTGTGTGTCCATGTGTGTGTGTCCGTGTGTGTGTGTGTGTGTGTGTGTGTGTGTGTGCGCGCGCGCATGTGCTTGTGCACTTGCTTCTGTGTGTGTGTGTGTGTGTGTGTGTGTGAGAGTGTGTGTGTGGGTGTGCTTGCATATAAACTCAGTAAACAGCCACAGTAGTATGATAGATCAGGCTTTCTAATCGTCACTGTGGGCAGTACAGGGCGATAGCTTCCCCAGGGGTGTCATTACAGTCCAGCCCAAACTGCATCCTCCTCCGTAATCTGCAGTTCATCTTTCCATTGGCCAACAGAGAATTCTGAACTCCCAATTGCTACACTTCCCTGAACACCGCCACCCCACCCCCCAGCACACACACACACATGCAAACGCACACACATACAGACCAGCGTAGCCACTTCCCTGATATAGATTCAAAATAATCAAAAGAAAAAAAAAAAAAAGATAAAAAAATGAAAAACCATGTGTGGAACCCAGGACTAAGTTCTGTATATCCATGGTATGTGTTGTGTTTTGTTTGTTGTTTAGTTAGTTAGTTTGTTTGTTTTTTTCCTTTTTTTTTAAATGGCTGTTGTTGTTATATTTTTGGAGGGGATGGGGGGAGGAGTGAACCTTAACCACCAATAACTGGCTCAGTATCATTATTTTTCCCCCTAACAGATACATCAAAATCAAACCCACTGGATTTTGTTATGTTGAAAAAACAGGACAGACCTTGAGTCGGCAGTGTTGTAGGGTAGACTGAGTTCATACTTTGCGGATTGTATTGCGGTATTGTATGCTTTATGTTTTTTCAGGCCAAGCTCTACATAGTTAAGAGGTCGGTTAAGACCCTCTGCAGCATGGACTAAAATGTATTTTTGAGGAACTGGGGTTGTTTTGTAATATTGTGTAAGCCATGTCAAAATCTAGGTATCCGATAATACCTCAAATACTGTTCCGTGTATTTTCTAGATCGGTGAAAGTGTTATGGAACAGTAGACTCAATGTTTATGGTACTTTACACGGTGGAACTAGCAATCAGAGAATCTCCCTGTACCACTGGTGTGAGGATATATGGAGAGAGTTTTCCATGGAGAGAGTGCTTATCGTTCTCCTTTGCCAGACAGAGGGAGGGAAAATAAACATTTGATACCGGGTGTGCACTGGAAATGATAAACGACAATAGCGACTGTGGCACCTCTGAAAATACATCTCACACACAGCATCATATGGAAAAAGGTTTTCTCTCCTTTTTGCAGAGAGAAGGAAAAAAGAGGTACACTGAGAAAAGCTGTTGTTCTATCAGAGGGTGAGGGCTGAATCTGATAAGCTTGTCCTGAGGGTCCTAGCTCAGAGATAATGGCATTGGCAAACGCTGAATATCCCAGGAGCTGTGGCCCTCTTCACAAAGACAAGACCCTTCTGAGGGACAAAATCCAAATGAGACAGCATATAAACACCGAATCCTGATCTTCAAATAGACTATGAGCAAGAAAAAGAGAGAGAGAGAGAGAGAGAGAGAGAGAGAGAGAGGAGTACTGCATTATATCTGTATGCTGGGGCAGCAGAATCATACAGCATTTTAGTAAACTGAAATTTATTTCACTACTACTTCACTAGGCAGCATTTGCTTTCTTTTTAGAATGTGCAAGAGGACAAAAAAAAGTTCTTATTTAGATACATTGGGAACACACAGACAAAAAAATTATGTCATTCAGATCATTCAACTGACTTTAACATACAGCTGTAAAATAAAGGCTTTCACTACATCTCTTCAAATCCAACATTTTTCTATTTCCAGTCCCATTGACCAAGGAGAAGAAGAAAGGCACCTAGCAACAAACCTCACTTTGTCACTCAAAGACTTTCTTCAGAATTCTTTTTTAGGTCACCTCCCTGTAGATGGTGAACTACCTTACCACTGTATGGTTGTCCCCTTCCCCTCCTCTGAACTCCACACTTCCTGCCCTAGTACACGCTGACGGATGAGAACTCTGTCATAAATTGTGCTCCCGCCGGGGAGTTTTCGCTTCTAATGGAGAGCATCAGGACAGCGGGAGCAGCCATTTTGGCCCAACATAAATCTGCTGTTTTTAGATCCATCAACTGCAATCGAGCACTCCAGTCATGGCAACAGAGTGCTTAGCTGTTGTCAAGGGAGACACTTAGCGAACATTCAGTCAACAAAAACGGGGGGGGGGGGGGTCTTTTGAGGAACATTAGATTTAGCATAGTAATTTTGATTCTGTTCTTCTTCTTCTTTTTTTTTTCACTGTAAAATGAGCAGCTTTGCATTAAAGCCAAAAATGACTCCCAGTACATGAATACTCCAAACACACACCACCCACATACTGGCAAAACACTGTGGACATAGACTGCAAACTGAAGCCAAACTTAAAGTGTGTCTCATTTCAGGCCTGTCCTACAGGGAGCGCTGTGGAAGGCTATCCTAATGAGAAATGAATCATTAATGTAAAAAAGAAAGATAAATAAAAAATCTTCAAGAAGAGATTTTGGGAAGAGATCAACTGAATACATTAGGTTACTCTTTTCTTTTTTAACAAATACCGTTAAATATGGTAGTGCTTATAACCAGAGGGTTTGCAGAGGGTATGGATTGATTCTAAATTCTCTGTAGTGAATTCTCAACACTTTTCTTTTCCAGAATAATTTCATAATTGCATTAATGTGTGAATAGGGGAAAAAATGAGAGAAAGAGAAAAAATGTACCTCCAAATTTGATTTCACCTTTCCTGTTGAGCAGGGATTACTCTTTGTTCTTCTTTGAGTGCTGAATCACAGTCAGTGCTGTATTCTTTATTCATTTATTTTCATGAGTATCATTTTTTATATTCTCCATGTGCGGAAAGAATGACTGCAACACAAACACAAAAACAATACTGTTTGCATCAAAAGATTTTAGAGAGGTAATAAACAAAGACACGGATAGGTTCTAAGTCAGATACCAGGAAAGATCTTTGTTGCCTTTTTTTCATGCTGATGTTTAGGAGCCTTTTTGTTCCAAACCAGGAATTGACTTCAAGGATACAAACAACCATGTTTCATCATCAAGCAATAGTCATCATCGCTCTTCATGTATAGCACAGATTGGCTTCCACCATATTTTACTGTCTCTACCAACTTACAATGATCATTTATGAAGAGATTAAAATTGCAGCCAAATCTAATTCACACAATTCACACTGGGAACATTATATCTGATTGCAAACATCCGCCATCAGACTACTAAGAATACAGAATTACTTGTTGCTGCCAAAGTTTCTTGTAAAATTGAATTAGAATGTGAAAGGGAGGCAAAAAGGGAAAAATAATTACAGGGAAAGGGAAAAATAAAATAACCCCTAAAATCTTTACAGTTTGCTCATCTGATCTATCATGCCTAATTAGTCCATAGCGGAATCTAGGAACAACAGAATCAGAAACTTTCTAAAGTTAATAGTAATACATAGTGTTTTATGTTTATTATTGTGTATTATTATTTCAAATTGTGTTTCTCTCTCTTTCTGTGTGTGTGTGTGTGTGTGTGTGTGTGTGTGTCTTAATAATGTGTATATCTCCAGATACCACTCTGGTGGGTGAAGCCCTACCAGATGTGTTTGACAGCCACTGTGTGAATGTAGCCTAGTGCCATGCACTGTTCTCTGAAAGCCTATGTGTCAACAGACATTGGAGTATCTCAGAAAAGTTACTGTAGTTTAGAATGAAGTGAAAATGATGGATGATATAGACCCCACATCTCCAGACAGCCGGCAACACTCGGTAAGCTCCAAGTAAAAGCATCTATTATTGCATGACTAATTTTTGAGAAGCAGCTGAAGACCTTACAACCAACTCTTCCTATTCTGCTGAGATTAAAAGATTTTTTTAATCATTCACCACATGGAAAGTCTGCTTTACACACTGCCATTCAGATGTATGCACCCATGTGTGGTGTCAGCTTGACTGTCAGACTTTAAAGAGACTATGCTCTCTTTAACAGAACTCATTTTTGCCTGCCATTCTGAAAGGGATTTAGATGATCTCTGTTGTCATAGTGTTCATGCTTGTTTTGGAAGAGCACCATGTGTTATGAAATGTGCTGGGTTCTCCGTGAGCTTATTACTCTTGTGTGGACTTAAATATCTCTTAGACTGTATTTCAACTATTGTTGACTGCCATGGTAATAATTATTGTAACATGAAAGCAAAAACTGGTTCTTATGTTTAATGAGATTTATCTTTAAGATTTATCCCCAGATTGTGCTCCTGAAGCAGGAATGTTCACTTTGCTGTCTTGGAAAAAAAAAAAAAAAAAAAAAAAAAACTGAAGGAGTGAGAGACCCACCGTTTAAACACAGTTTGTTACTCCTAGACACACAGGCAGTCCAAATAATGATGCTAAGCACTATACAAAGACAACACATGCCTTCTGCCAATTCATTCGCCCTTAATCCCTCCACTGGAGCTTTGAAACACACAACATACTGAATTTTACATCTTTTTGGAGATGTCTTTGGAAAAGCCAAACAGTCATTTTGTTAAAACGTTTTACTTTTGTATCGTGTAATGCTTGTGGAGGACAATGAGTATAGAAATAGTACAGATCTATAAAATCACTGAAGAGAACTGTCAAAGACATGTAAAAGAAAACTTCTCTCTCTCTTTCTCTCTCTCTCTCTCTCTCTCTCTCTCTCGCTCTCTCTCTCTCTCTCTCTCTCTCTCTCTCTCTCTAGCTTTCTTTCTCTCTCTCACTCACTCTCTTTCTCTTTTCATTTCTCTTTCTCTCTCTCTTTCTCAGGGCCCTAGTCTTGCTCATACACAAACTGAGATGGATGTCATGAATCACACATATGCTTAAAGCAGTCAAGGCTGTTTGTGGAGACAAACAGACAGGATGATGGGTAAACACCAAAGAGAAGCTCCTGTGATAGATGGTGTTGAAGCTGCATTGTACAGAGACAGATTAGCCCTGTCAGGAACTGCACTATGCACATTTAGCAGGACTTGCTCTACAGATCCAGCCAACTCTTCAGGGTGTCAAAACATCATATAAAAGGATATGAAGAGTGAGACAAACACATGTATACTTTACTGTTAAATAAACTACTCGCTTCCCTCCAAGGCACTCAATAATGATAACTTTTATCTCCATATTTTACACATGCTTTCATGGAAATTCATAGGATCATTACTCACTCTTAAGGCTGTCATGGATAGACCAGACTGAAAGGCCTGCAGATACACACACAATGCTGTGTGGCAAAATGTTGCTTTACTTCACACTAAACTCACTAATTCTCTGGATACATGTGTATTACACATAGAAATTAAAGGAATAAGAATTGTTAAAACAGAAATTCAGATGCTTTCACAAATTTTGAGTGAATGTTATTTCAGTACATGTGGTATGAAATGTCTGTTTTAGATTTAACTTATTGCATTAATTCTGTACCAAATATTGTTGAAATATCAAGTTACTCAGAATCAGTGAGTATACATATATATTAGCCCCATAAGTGGATAAATTACACTCTGTTTTTAAAATGACAGGATATTCCCATTTGTTAATCTAAATAACACTGTAATGAGAGCTTTAAATTACAGCAATTCAGTTTAAGTGTACACATTACAGCATTTAATGAAAATCTTCATTGACAAATTAAGTACCAATTCAGCAATGAATTACTTCCCTTCACATCTTGGCACTGTCATTTATGTTGGACTAAATCCTAATTATACACGTAAGTGAATGTCAGTGCCTTTCTGTGCCTTAATATTTAAAGACTTGCCAGATAATCCCAAAGCAATCAATTTAGATCAAAATTGTTTCTCTCAAAAGGTGGAGGTTCTCCAGATTAATCCAGCACAAACCATAATGAAGCTCCTTGTATGCATAGTCTTTTGCTAAACTCTGGCCTGACAATTACATTATTTACATGCAATAATTAAAATGAACCATTGTCCACCAGGAAAACTGTGAAAATTTTATTCAGCAGTGAACCATGGATCTTTTTGGATGGTCATGATTTTTTTTTTTTGCAAATGCAAATGAGGTCAGGAGCTGTGCATTTTTTTCATAGTATTTCCAGTCACAAGGTGCACCTCAATTATTTGTATGACACTATTGTGTCATGGGAGATGTAAAATTTTCAAACTCTAATAGGTTCTCTGCCACCACTGCTGTTCATGAAAACCTGTTTGGAAAGTCTTACAAATGAACGATATTATGTTTGTTTGTTTTTTCCCCCTAATTAAATTGTGTAGTGAAAAACTGTTAAATAAAAAAAAATTAGAAACTCTGTCCATACTCCGTTTCAGAACATCAGCCAAACGCAGCTGAATAAATATATAAATAAAAGACTGATGTTAGATTTTGTCTTGTCTTGTGGCCAAAAAGTTGTAATAAATATTTCCTTTTACACTTTAATGAAGTAATGTAAACTGGATTTGGGAAAAAAAGATCAATCACGCCAGCAACTTAAACAAAAAGAATAACAGCCCTACATCATTGTCAAAAATCTACTGAGTTCAGTTCTAGGTGAGGTCACACTGCGATCGCTCACCCTATATTGGAATGATATCAACATCAACATCATTTGTGAAGAAACTGCTACACTGTGATGTGAGAGGAAAAAACCCAGCATAATGAATGGAGCCTTGATTCAGCAGTTAAACTATAGACATGCAATACTACCTGTACTGCTACTTGGTAAATGCTATGCTGTATTTAACAGGTCATATTCAGAATGTACTTCTTATATGTCAGTCAGGTAGTAATTTGCCAGCTTTTTCATGTATTATGTCTTTTAAAAAATCTTTCTTGATGATGTGGAAATGTCAGCTCCAGACAATAACCCACACAAAGTTTGAAAGTGTAACGTCATGATTCATACAGCTTAAACCTTGAGATAGGCTCTTATCTCAACTCCTATGTTATCATCTCTACTGACCTCCAATACAGAAACTTTTATGATTTAAACTGCTGAGAGAGCTGTTGAACAGATCAGATATTTCGCGTGTATGCATTTAAAACATGTGTAGGCTCTCTGCTTTTAGTGTGATATG
This sequence comes from Chanos chanos, assembly GCF_902362185.1. Lineage (NCBI taxonomy): Eukaryota > Metazoa > Chordata > Actinopteri > Gonorynchiformes > Chanidae > Chanos > Chanos chanos. Next base: position 39,428,740 of record NC_044499.1, on the reverse strand, counting down.
TCATTGTCCATCATGAGTGTTCAAATAAACTGCGGGCCCCATGGTAAAGTTCAGTTGTCAAAAGTGAAAGTACTAATAATTACAGTTTTATGACAAATTTTCTTCATTCATATGAGAAACTGGGGTCTTGGTGACAGAACTTAATTAGACATGGTAACCGTGGTTCTTTCAGCCAAGTTTCATCTTCTGCATAATTTGATTATCTATTAATTTAGACTTGATGATTGGGCCACTCACTGTAAATTAGTGTAACATCTGTCAGTTCACTTTATAATCTCTGACAAGACAGCTACCCCTGTGTGAAACTCATGGATTTAAATAAGAGGAAGATTATTTAATTTTAACACCTATGATAGTTAAAAGAAAAGAAAAGAAAAGAAAAGAAAAGAAAAGAAAAGAAAAGAAAAGAAAAGAAAAAAATGAGTTGGGAGGGTGGACATTACATGAATTGCCCGAAATATTCTATAAGATTGTTTTTAATGTGCCTTTGGCATGTGCACACTTCAAGCATACTTTGTAATACATGTAATTGTGTATGTAATCTTAGTTCCATACACCTGTGCTAATGTTTAATTTATTAATTTCATCATCTCCCTTGAAATCCACTGCTTCATATTGCTGTCATCTGTGCCTCTTGATTTAAATACAGATATGATCAGATATGGTAATTACAGTATTGTACCTTGACGCTGACACACAGAGGGGGTGTGTGGTATTAGCTGCCTCAGAGTCACTGACAGGGAGACAGAGTTACTATAGGGAGGCATAATTGCTTTCTGGTATGTCAAATACTCATTAGAGATTAAAAGAAAAAAAAAAGGGGGGAGTTCATCCTTTCTTTCTGACTACCGCCAGAGGACTTCAATGCCAGTTTTCTTGGCCTATCTACCTATCTATCTATCTATCTATCTATCTATCTATCTATCTATCTATCTATCTATCTATCTATCTATCTATCTATGTATTTACAGATACATTCAATTTATTCATTTAGATAATTGCATCCTGCACATTTGTATGTATGTATATATGTATGTACGTATGTATGTATGCATGTACGTATTAGGAATGTGCAGAAAGCCCAGTATTTGTATTTGTAATAAACATGTATAACCATAAACATCATTGAAAAGAAAATAATTTTAAAACTACCTGTAATATTTGTCCTTTGGTACAATTATAAAATATTCTTAATAAATGAGATCGACACCACCACTGTGACTGTTTTTCTTTATTCTGCCATCTTCACTCATGTACTGCACACTTGAATCTCGCGGGACTTCCACACATCACCCTGCTACGGTGCCCTGTAGTGTACATACTGTGTTGGCTAGCACGTAAGAATGTTACATCTCCCTTCTTTAATAAATACATAAATAAATAAATAAATGCAAGTAATGAGAAATGCTCCTATGTGCAGGAGCAGACCAATTCTACTGCCATACATTTTATGAACATATAGTAAAGCCTCTGTGGACACATACTAAACTTACAGCTGAACAAACATTTAATACATTCTTTGGTCAATAATACCACTGTGTAGTTTTAACCGGGGCCAAGGACGTAAACAGTATCTGTACTTACATCAATGGTGACTTCAGTAAATACTTGTGTATATGAATCAATCAGCATATATGTTTAAATCAAGTATACATTTACCACGTAACCAAACTACAATATTTCTTAGAGACAGTATATGCTCAACACTAACTCCTCAGTAACAGGTAAGTAAAAAAAAAGTAAACATAACTGGAAAGTGCATCAATTAAACTGTAGGGCATTTGTTAAATAGTTCTTCATAAATAACAGATATGCATAACAACAGGTAAGCAATTAAACAGTGCTTTTCAATAAGTAACAGGTGTGCATCACAACAGGTAAGCAATTAAACAAAACTTCTCTATAAATAATAGGTATGTATAACAACAGGTAAGCATAACAGATGTATTTACATTTTATTTATGTATTTATTTAATGTACAATAGGGCAGCGATCTGCCTACACCCTTTACAATTGTTACAAGTCAAGGACTTGTCTAGGCCTGGTGGTGTGGCCAGATCTTGTTGTATAACCAGGCTGTTGCTGGTCTAGCTGGCTGTGGATGTTTCACAGGTTCATGCTGTCAGGGTTGTGTTTGGTTTGCATGTGGCTCTGCCTCTTGGACATTTGCTGTGCTTCAACTCTCCTTGCTCTCGTGGAGGTGCCAGCGATTGCGTCGGAATGTCCTTCTCTCGTTTGGATGTGTTAACTCCTTTGCATATCTGCGGTCTGTGTTACCGTTGCAGGTTTCCAAGATCCATCCTCATGGATGGGTGTACCTATAGGTATGTGAGGTAAAAGTCTGGTAGATCTATTATAGTATAGCTGCTGGCAGTATTGGCAAACCTTTCTACTCTCGCATATAGCCTTCTGGTGTGTGACTTGCAGCTGTAGTTACTTTGCTGTCACAGAAAGGATTGAGTGCAGTCTTTGGCTCATCAGGAGTTGAGCAGGTGACTTCAGGTTGTCCAAGGGCGTGTTCCAGTATTCCAGTAAACCAAGGCAAGGGTCCTTTTTTTCAGCTTTCGCTTTCTCTACGATGCATTTTGCTGTCTGGACTGTCTTTTCAGCAAGGCCGTTGCTTGGTGGATAGCGGGGGCTTGTAGTGGTATGTTTGAAATCCCATACTTCCGCGAAGCGCCAGAATCCCTCTGAGCTGTAGCATGGCCCATTGTCGCTGATGACAGATTCTGGAATGCTGTGGCGGGCAAATGCTGCCTTGAGTTTGGTTATTACTGTTGATGAAGTACAGCTTTGCAGTCTCTCCATCTCAAAGAACCTGCTGTAGTAATCTACTATGACAATGTAATCTTGTGCATTCCATGTGAACAGATCTGTACCTACTACTTGCCATGGTCTTTCAGGTATGGCGTACGACAGCAGGGGCTCCTTGGGGTTTGCATTGCGTTGCTCTTGACATATGCCGCATTTCTCCACTGGTGCCTCGATCTGTTTTCCCATGCCAGGTGAGAAAAGAAGATCTCGTGCTTGGCGCTTGCTCTTCTCCATACCCATGTGCCCGGCAGGTATGCGCTGCATCATGTTTTCTCCGAGCCTTTGAGAAATTATGATTTTCGTCCACCTCAGAGATTTAGTCTGTATGGTTCTAGTATATTTGGATGTTAGGTGGGCATTTTTCCCTTTCATCAGGCCTTCTGGCCTTTGTGACACATTTCAGTGAGGCAATCTGGGCATCTTGTGCTGTTGCCTCTTTGATTTCCTGTAGTTTATTGTCACTTACTGGAACGCTGTTGATGAGGGTGTGTACTTGGGCTTCCATACCTTCCGTAAGGCTGTTGTCATTGACTTTTCGTGACAGAATGTCAGCCATCTGTATTTCTTTTCCGGGGCAGAGGAGGATGTGGATGTTGTACTTTTGAAGCTGTAGTATCATCCTTCAGAGCTGTGGTGGTGCTGTTGCCAGCGGTTTCCAAAGTATTGCTTCCAGTTACTGTTGTGTTCCTGCTTGTTTTTTTCCGAACACCAGGATGTGGTCTACTATGGAAGCCACACCATTAAGACCTTCATAAGTCTCATCTACTCGTCTTTGGAATTCGTCTTGGGCTGAACTGGTTCCAAAAGGCATTCTTAGAAATCTATATCTGCCAAATGTTGTATCGAACATTGTCAACACTGATAATTCATTGCTCAGTTTTATAGACAAATAACATTATCCAGCATTTAGGACACTAAAATATTGAGCTCCAGCAAGTTTTGTGGTGACATCCCGTAATGTAGGAAGGGGGTAGTGAGGTCTTTGGAGTGCCTTATTGAGGTCTTTGGGATCTAGACCTACCCTTAACTTGCTTGTATAGGGTTTTCGACTACCACTAAGGCGTTCACCCATTCTGTGGGTTCTGTTACCTCGTAGATAATGTTGTTTTCCTCCATATTGTCGAGCTCTTGCTTCAGTCAGCTTCATGGGGGTCCTGCGTGTTGGGTATACCACAGGTGTCGCGTCTGGGTCAACATGGAGGTTACACTCTCCTGGGAACTCTCCAATGCTCTGGAAAACATCTGCATATTCCTCCATTATGCTCTTTGAGTGAATGTCTGGTTTCTCATTTCCTTCAGTCACAGCCAGTACTAATTTGATCAAGTTCACATCTAAACTGACTCTCATCCCTAAGATGAGCGGTGCTTTGGTGTCAACAATGTAGAATTCTAACATCATTGAACTGATGCCAGGAGAATAAAGTGGTAATTTTACAAGAAAAAAGTCATAATATAACGAGAATTAAAGTCATAATTTTAGGCTACGTGTTATTTTAGAGCAACCTGCCACCTGTGTTAAAATGAGGAATGTGGAGAATCTTTAGTATAGTTACACTTTAGTATAGGTTTAAAATTCACAAATAACGAAATACTTTATCTTTTGGCACATCAGCATCGCATTGCGGCAGGCTGCTCTTCTGATCCTCTTCTGCTCTTCTGAAATTACGACTTTATTCTCGTAATCTTGCGATTTTATTCTCGTAATATTCCGACCTTATTCTCGAAATCTCATAATTTTCTTTTCCCTCAATGTGGCCCTAATACTCTGTTGTACTGAGGAACACTAGCTATTTGACATGTTTTTTTTCTTTTTCCTTCCCAAAAATAAATAATTTAAAAAATATTTGTACAAAATAAATATTCGTTAAAACCCACCATTTGTGCTTTGCTGAAGACTGTATTTGGTTTCGACTCCACCCCTAGTATGTATGTGTGTATATATTAATGTATGTACGTATGTCTGTATGTATGTATGTATTTATGTATGTATGTATGTATTTATGTATGTATGTATCTATCTATCTATCTATCTATCTATCTATCTATCTATCTATCTATCTATCTATCTATCTATCTATCTATCTGTCTGTCTATCTGTACACTGTTGGGCCATCAACTGAGCCATTTCCTCACATATTTATTCATGGAGCATGTCTAATTGATTATTTATTTGTAACACATCCACATCTTGACCACATGGGATTTAAAGATTGATGTGACACATTTTTCTTCATCAGAGTCTATGTTTGATAAAGTACCTGATAAATGAGAGCTTGGTAATATGAAGAATTTTGTGCCAGCAGATTATGAATGAGTAGATAACCTCTACCTTTCTAGGACCGATCCCAAAACAACCTTTCCTGTCATAGCCTTCAGCCTGCAGGGAAGGAACGGGGCAGCTAATCAGAAAATTCATTCTGCACGTCATAATTGCATCCTTCACATTTACTACATGTCACTAATACCTACAGATTTCCTTAAAAAGGCTATTCACCAATCCCAGGTGTCATGCCCAATCCATATACTCTAAATGAGAAGTGGCAGAGAAATATTAGCTCAGAAAGACTGTAAAAACTGCATATATAGATTTAATTCTCAGAAATACGGGAAGAGCCGGTAGCAAGTTTTCCTCTTCAGACTGCCTGAGAGGTTTCAGGATTGAGAACGGTAACTGTCTCTTGCCTTATACGCATGAAGACACACGCAGGGGCTACAGATCTGCAGAAGAAAATGTCTTTTCAGAAGTGAGGGCAGTGGGATGAATTGACCTGTAAACATCCACCTTCTGAAGAGGAGTGAGAGAGGGAAGAGGGGGGATATGCCGCTATGTAAGGTGCCCACATTTTCTGCCTCATTTCCATTGATGGGGCCACAGTAGATGAAAAGGGTTGTGGAGGTGGTGGAAGGAAGTCATTCCTGCAACCACTTGCAACATTTATCCTTGTGGAGTGTTGTGGTTGTGACAGGGAGAGGCGTATCTGAAGGTATTAGAGAGGGTGATTCATCTGCTATTACCAGGCCTAGCAGGGGCTTTGACGGCTAATACTAAACCACTGCCTGTCCCTTGTAGAATTATACATCTTTACTGCCACTCTGGTCCTACTGAGTGCTTTCTTCTCCTAGGCAAAGGTAAATGGAATCCTGCGGTGCAATGTGGTAAATGACTAAATCTGTGGATTTAAAGTAAAAGAAAAAGTTTCAAAGTGATGTTGGAGGTTCTGGAATTATATAGTTAAAGGGCATGGCTTTCCTTTTTTGATACTTATTGGTTTTTCTATTTTCAGTGTTGTTCTGAGTTATTTAACATGTTCAATTTTTACTGTTGCTAATTTTTTGCCCTTTGGTGCTCATTACTGTTAATGATACAAAACTGACTCAGAACTCTACCAAAGCATAATGGGGTGTGTTAAAGCTGTGTAACAGTTGATCAACTTCCCCTCTGGACTTCAGTCGTTATCATCAAATTTGGAGTATGGGTTAAATGAGTACCAGGGAAACGAAAATGCACTTGTCGAACAACTGCTATTTTTTACTCAAAGAACTGTCTACGTTATACTAAAATAAATACTGTTATGTAGTTCCTCTGCTAATTTTGCAAACTTCATTGTTCATGTGGAATATATTCTAATCTCTTACAATGTATAATAACAGAATACATTACACACCAGAATTAGGAGTTGTAGGAGAAGAGAGGACAGCTGGAAGAGGAGGTGAGTTGCTGAAATAATTGATGAGAGGGATGAGGTACTCACTGCTCTCATACTTTCTAGGAACTCTGTTGGCAGGAGCTTCAAGGGAATTCTCCTGAAATTTCACTTAAAATTACAATTGCAAAATAAACTTTTGTTGAATCCCTCCAAACTTTCTCCAGAATACAGCAAACTTAAAAAGAGCATATGTATGTGTCTCACGTGATGTGAAGAAATATACAGTACCCCCTGTAATTTTTCAGTAGAAGAAAAATCACATGAAGGTCAAACTGACATTCTAAGAAATAGAATGTCTCCTCATTACTTCTGAGAATCAGTGCAATCTTTTGAAATCTCTATTCCTTTTCAAGTGTGGGTTCATAAATGACCAGTTTCACATTAGCTCAGGAACACGTTGTTAAGATGTTTCGTTTTGGTGTCAATCTTGATGAAAATAACTACTATCTTTAACTGTAAGGATTACACAAGTTTGCAACATCTCTCCTTGGGGAACATTTTTTTCTCTCATTATTCCATTTCAATGCTGAAAATACACTTTTCTAAAACAAGAAACAGAGCAACCATCAGAACGGAACACATTCTCTTCTGGCCTCAAGCACGACTCTGACTTTAAAGACTTTGAATTTGATTACCAGTGAATAACAGTTCATACTCTTCAAAATACTGGCAGGCTTGGAACAATGTAGAACAATGTAGAATGGATGTACAAGACCCACTATATTTGTTTGATCCTTCCTATGCACATTATTTTAGCTCTTGACTGAAAATTATGTCTCTGAGGCATTTTGGTAATTCATGCCACAATGCATAAGATCACTGCTGATAAATGCTGACAGCTGTGCACCTGGTATAAGCACAAATATGTAATACTCAGAATTGGACAGACAGAACTGTAAGCGTTTAAAGAGATGAGGATAAGGCTGTTCTTCAGTTATAAAGTTTGCCTAGCCTCCTCCAATTAAGAAATGTTTCCATTTACATTTGGTTTAGTGGCAAGTGAGTACAAATGCTCAGACATGGAGTACTTTGGCCAGTTTTGACTATAAAGTTTTGAATTGTTGAAAATATTTCAGTTCAGTTCTATTGATTCAAAACTTACATCCCAAGAAGTTTGCTGTACTTTGTGAAAAGTCAATACTCTGTAGTGTTTTTAGCCCAATTCTCAATCATAAAATCAGATCTTAACTATGTTGAGTCTCACTCTCATCCATAATGCCAGAAATACAGAGCTTATGATACATTTCTGAACCCTGCAAAACAATGGCTACTGTAGTTTGACTTCCCGTGAAGATTATATTTCTCTTGTCTAGCACACAAAATCTGACTTAATCTTCACCAGCTTTTGCCAACAAATATTTCTTACTAAGTCATTTACAGGCTCAGAGGCTTGGCGGCTGGTCAAAACGACAAGAAGAAAAAAGGGTGCTTGAATAATTATTTTTATTTAAACAGGGAGGAAATTTATTTCAGGTGAAAAGAAATCTTTACTTCTTTTTGAACTGCTAATCTCAATGGGACATAAACTGCTTAAATGGAAGGACACAGATCCTTCTCATGTAAAGGTCTGCATATCTGAACTTAACGCCTTGTAAAGAGACACAAAGAGAAATATCAGTTACCATGCCAGAAAAAATCAGGGTATAAGTTAATTTTTCAGTCATGGTGGAATTAGTCCTGCAGCCCAGGTGAGCCTCAAGCGATTTGGTAGCAGGATAATGGGTGAAAATGGTAGTTGTAGTATCATCAGCTACTAAATCATAAGGTCTATGTCAAAGAGTTACCAAACCTTAGCTGCATTAGCTGTATTCTAGTGTATGTGCAATCAAGATTGGGTCAATAATTATTTGTTTGGTATCCTATGGCTGTACCTGTTGTAAAAATGGCTGTTGACAAAATTTTAACCTAGTGAATCAAGGAAATCTGACCCTTATTATACACAGTTTTATTTCAGTATTCCTGTCTCCACCTTATTAGTAGGTGTGCATTGGCTTCATTTCATTTACAGTGTAAAAAGCTAAACAATGTTGTCTAAGTTTCAGTCATAAGTTTCAGTTTGTTCATGTTATGAGTTTATTCAACATCTTAGATGCTCACAGTGGAAATATCTGTTTTGACCTGTGCCAGTCCTCAATGTAATCATGATATTTTAGAAAAGCAAAATAACTATTTAAACTAGATGTTGTTTGTGCCAATCTAGACAATCTAAACTAAGACAATCATGTGTTATCCTAAATGCATGAGGAAATTTCCTTTCATTTATGTCAGGAATAAAACTGAACTCTGGTGTAAACCTATTGTTGATAGCATGCTTTTGCATAGGAACGTATGACTGACTAAGTGACTGATATGGTGGTACAAGTTTGCAGTGCAAGCATTTTTGTATAGACTGACCTACATGACAGAAATTTCCAAAGGAAATGACTACCAATGCAAAGTCAGCTAAATTCAAAAGAAAATATCTTAAACATGCAGCTGAGTTCGTCAAACCCATCTGGGTCTATATCATCACAAGTAGGCCTGACCGATCCTCTTTTTCTTGTTCTTTCTCTTTTTTTGACTCCGATACTGATCCCAGTAATGGCAGAACTAAATAAACTGATTACCATATGTGACCTTGACATATTGTTTGTCTGTGCATTACCATCAATCACTAAAATTTAGTTCTCAGAACGAAACTGTTATGTTTACCTTTGGAAATTAAGCTCATGCCCTGTGGTGTCTGCTGTCACAGTTCAGTGACCCCTGGTGTCAGTGGGGTGCCTGCACAGTTTCAGGTGAATCTAAGGAAATAGCATGGGTCTCCACATGCACTATACCAATGTAGAGGCATTTACAATCTAGCAGGTGAAATGAAGTGGAGCCAACTGATGTGTTGGAGGATGCACTGGCACTCACCCTCCAAGACTCATGCAGGGGTTATGGCACCACTGGGACACACAACAGCACAGAGAACTGCCCATTCCAAGTTCAGGTGAATCAAACTACAAATACTTAAATAAAAAGCTTAATCAATACATGTATAGGGGCGCACGGTGGTGCAGTGGGTAGTGCTGTCGCCTCACAGCAAGAAGGTCCCGGGTCAGGATCCTTTCTGTGTGGAGTTTTCATGTTCTCCCTGTGTCTGCGTGGGTCTCCCACAGGAGCTCCGGTTTCCTCCCACAGTCCAAAGAAATACAGCCCAGGCAAATTGGAGACACTAAATTGGCCCTAGGTGTGACAGTGTGTGTCTGAGTGTGTTTGTCTGTGTGTCTGTCCTGCAATGGACTGGCGACCTGTCCCTGATGTTTCCCCACCTTTCACCCAGTGAGCGCTGGGATAGGCTCCAGCACTCCGCGACCCTAATTAGGGGAGGTGGCTTTGAAAATGAAACACTCTTGCTGCACAATAGCAAAATCTAGTCAAGTTTCACATCAACTTCCAAGTGATATATTTAACAAACTGACAAGGAACATTCAGTCCCATCAGCTGCTGGCAATGCTAAATATACTTTGAACATTTTTTTTTTTGAACATTTTTTTACTGTTTGTTTTTTTGGGTGAATCCAGAGATCCCTTTTCTGGGAAAAATGTGCATTAGTGAGCTCAGAATTTCTTATGATAATATCAACACTTTGGTATATTGGTTAGGCACCAAATTATAAGTATGTGCAAAATGATTTAAAAATTTTAAGTGATCCATGTTATATATATATATATATATATATTAAGGAAATTAAGATTATGTGATTGCTACTAATGTTCCACTGCTTTTACAATTGCCTGTAATAATCTCTTCATCTCTGATCACAGACTTAAGGGGAAACTGAATACTGTTTGTTAATGCAAAGTTCTTTAACATTAACTGTAATGGGTATTTATTAGCTAACTAGTTATCTGTCTATTTCATTATATGTCAGCATGATGGTGCCTCCTCTCTCAATACTATTGCCACTTCAAAAAAGCATAAAATAAACACTTCTATATGTGTATGCTAAATATTTATTTAAGGCAATTTATTGTCCTCAAGCTGTAGTCAGTGTAAGACACAATACCAGTGAGAATTTCAAAAGTCATTGTTTTCACAAATTCTTCTGGGTTGCTTTATCAGCAGTTGATGTTTTCTTCATCTACTGCTCCTCTGAAATATTCCAGAGAAGCAAGAGGGCTTGAAGCAAGCAAACAAATAAATAACAACTCCACCATATGGGAATCAGCATTTAATGAAACCATGACTGAGTCTCGGTTTGGCTGAACATACTCCTCTCAGATCACACAAACAGCTCAGCATTATGTTTAAAAGATTCTCCAGATACACCAAAACTATTTAACAGCACTGAAAATGAGCATTTTATGTCATCTATGTCTTCTTGAGTACAATTACAATGAAATGCTTTGTTACAGTTCAGTAAAGAGCTAAAATATATTTAAAAATATACCACATAGTCTACTCCTTTGGACCTTGCTAATTTTTGAGTTCAACAGCTGCAGTTTCTTTGCATTAATCAGGTTAGTAGATAGAGCTAATGTTTATGTGTAGGGCAGAGTGACATAGCATATGATGGAGAGAAAGGGCTAGTGAGGCTGACTTTCTTTAAACACATCTAGCGGCAGCAAGCAGTTTTCATACGTTATGAATGAAACTGACTGCTGGCTCTATGTAGCAACATCACTAGAGATTAACAATAAGAGTACAGCTATAGAATCCATCGATTAAACTAACAGGAGGGAGTTTATCAAGGAAGAGTTACAAGAAGCTGTCAGGAAGGTTAGAGCAAGCTCAGCTGTGGGTCCAAAAACAATCACCCAAAGGGTGTACATTTATCGCTAAAGGGTCACCACTGGGGGAACAACATCACAGTCTAGAGAAGTCATTGACCACTAGTAGCACATTCTCAGTGATCCTGTTTTCACTGTCCATGAATGTGCTTGTAAAATAAGAAAAAAAAAAAAAGGAATGCAGTGAACCAATCACCAAACAGAGCATCAGGCCTCAGTCCAGCTGAGCCTTCATGCTGACCTGACAGTGTTTGTGGATGAGGAGAAATAATCTGTGGGTTCGGGTAAGAGATGATTTAACACAGACCAGAGGCAGTTGGGTTGACTAGGTTGGGTCACCTGGGAAGGCTGCCAGATTTTCAAAGATTCTAAATGTTCTAGGCCCCTAGACAGTGACAATGTATTCATGTGCAACACAAGTTGTATGTGACAAATTCATAACCTATATGAATAAAGAGACACACAAATCTAATAAGTCATTCAATCCATATCAATAAGTCTTCTGAGTCATGCAAAAATATGTAAGGACATTCATGTTGTTTTTCCACTGTACTTAATTCTCTGTGAGGATATGGATTATCAACACAAGGTGGGTGCCTTTTTCTCTGAGTAGTAGATAATGCCTGAGAACAGGGGATAGAAATGCTAATTCCAATTTACACTATGTGCCTGTGGATTAAGATGTGGCCCAGTGACTGCACTGGCATACATCCAGCAGCCAGAAGGGATTTGTATAGCACCATAAGCCATGTATAAAGCTAGCAAATATCATAATCTTTTTTAGGGTCTCTCCTCTCCTTCTCCTCTAGTCAGCCTTGAGTGCACAATTCATCTCTCACCAAACTCAGCGCTGAGGAATCAGACAGTGGAGGGAGAATTCAGAGTCACTGTAAACAAACACATGCACATAAAAGCACAAGCTCATACACAAACACTGGTAAAGACATCTGTACATACCTTGAAAAATACGTCGGAAACATCCCGCTGTCCTGCTTTCTCCACTGCCTTTTTGTATCTAAAAACGATGTAAGTCATGTCAGTGTAGGTACAGTACTGCAAGAAAGAAGCAGAAAAAAGAAAACCAATTCCAGTGGAAAGTGAAAGTGAATCACAGGGGTGGAACTGATAATATGAAATGGCGTATGGGCAAAGGTGAAGTCTTTCATTTCAATTCTGCACTTCTCTTCTCTTCATGAGGTTTCTATCATTTGTGTGAAACAAATCTACTCTAGACCTTCATGATTTATCATAATGCTAATTCCAGTTTACATGGACTTTTATGGAAACGTATAAAATTCAACTTAATGTTGATGAGATATTTAGAAAATATGTCATTTGAGATGGCTGGTTCTTGACAAACTGTAAATGTGATGTTTTATCTTCACAATATTGCATTGTATATAAATTAGTAAACACATTGGATTCTACAAAATCTTTGTCTCATTAACATTTTAATAACCACCAGGGTTACCTGAGTAGCAGCTTTTTTCCATAACAATCACATGTTTCCTTCTTTGAAGCACAAGAAAGTAAAAAAAAAACACACACACACACAATGAGTCCTTTGGTTTCATTTCTGAGATTTCATTTCTTTCTTTCTTTCTTTCTTTCTGTCTTTCTTTCTTTCTTTCTTTCTTTTTTTAATTGCCAAGTGTCATTTATCATGATAGTTTATTTCCTTGGCAGTATAAATTGCTGATTGGGGTATTTGTGACAGCTTTGTTCAGATGCAGATCTGGTATCATTACCTGAGAACGTTGTTAAGTATCTTGGCAGTTATAATCTGGACCTCGTCTGGCATCAGACAGCTACTCCTATTTCAGCCATTTGGAAGTGCATTGTCCCATGCTGGTAGCTTGGCATGGCTTCCCTTTGGCCATCTGCTATGTTGGCTAATAACTGTGACATAGAGGCGATTCATCCTCACAAAAGCCCCTTTCAGATGTCCAGTTGTTACGTATTTATGACTGCACATAACAATAACAGTCTTTTAGGAGACCCATTTCATTGCTGGATTTTTGTCTGCTAGCTGGTTTTGCCCTTCTTGCTGCTCAAGTGTCCTGCTGTTTGCATTGTCAAACAGCACTTCCCTGGATATTGGAGACCTCAGTCAGCCACTATGGTCCCATCGCAATACTGTTCGTAAATTACTTATTTTGACATGAAGACTGGAGGATGGAGGTCAGATGTGAAGTAATAGTAACCAGAGGGGTGAAATTTGGAGAAGATACTACTTGGAAGTTGTGGAAAGGAAGATAATGAGTTATGAATGTCATTTCTCCCCAGAGGTGTTTGAACAGAAGGTAATGGTAAACCTTGGCTACATGTAAAAGAGTCTCTGAAAGTAGCTTTTCCTCAAAGGTTTTAAAGGGAATAATCGCAATGGTTAGGCTAATGGGGATGATTCATAACAGGGATTTATAACATGTTATCCAATGCATCTCTGGCGCCTCCCTGTGTCTTGGACTGTCCCCACTGGCAATAAACAATTACCCAGCTATTGTGATATGAGAGGAGTTATACTAGAGTATTATCTTTCTTCCCTCTCACACTCTATCTCTGAGGTTTCAGCAGGTGTTGCTCAATATAGCAAGACTCTGAAAGGATAATTGCTTATTGCCTGGTGAGGTTAGCTGACTATGTAATTGGCTAAATCTTCAGTGCCAAGGGTTTAGACACCTGATAGATTATATATATATATATACATATGTACAGGAATGTATAGTCATACAGATGTTTTGGTGTCTATTTTAAGAGGATTTACTAGATAGCTAAGGGAAAGGCCTGTACAGCAACTGGCACCTGAACAGTCCAACATGGTTTATTATGCATACCACGCTCTGACTGTATGGGCCTATCAGTACAATAACCGAATTATTGAATGTTTGAATAGAATATCACGTACAAAAAAGACATTTCAACAATGTCACGACACCATCAGCCCACATCCCTGTAATCCATGCCTATTCTCTGAACCTATTCTCTGAGATTTGGCTCTTTCTGTGAGAGCATAGACCGTCACAAACAAGTTAAACATATGACCTTGCTTCTGTGCAACAATAAGACCAGCATATACAAAACCTAACATTTTGATACCATCTGCACTAGAATTCAGACATACATTTCTCCATGCCCTTGGCAAACTGGAAACAATGTGATTGATGTTCTCCCAAACTGTACGGTTTGATTTGTTTGTTCCTTAAAAAATTGCATTTCACTTTTGTATAGCCATGAGGCATATGATAGGCCCTTACATTTTGTATTGTACAGTCGCATGTACTGGCTGCAGTATGCTTCGCTGAGATTCCATGATTATGTGGGAGTTAAAGTGTTACATATCCATCTTCTCACTTAACATTGAGAGAACTCGTTTGCTGGTGCAGCGAATTGCTTTTTTGCTATGCTAAATTCAGCTGAGCTTCTGTTTGCATAGGAAAGCAAATGTGACTGCATGATTATCCAAAGCTGTAACATGCTGTGCAAAGCAATGTGGAGCAGAATGTGTTGTGAAAGGATGAGAATAGATTTTGACGATTTCAGTTTTCTGCCGGCGCTGATGCTTTTCGTTCTCCTTTTTTTTTTCAAACATGCCACACTTACACCTCTAGCAAGGCCTTGTGTTGCAAGACTGCTGCCCAAAAACAGACATGAGAATCTGCATCATGACATTTAAATTTTGCCAGCTTTCACTGTCAAATTTCTGTAGAGAGATAACCCCAAAACAAATCTTTCTGTAGTAAGTCCCTCCCTTTTAACAGCTTTGTCTTTAAAAACTTGATTGTGTTTTCTCTGGCACTTCAGCTGCCTCTGACAGAGCCTGGAAGGACTTAGGATGTGTGTTTGGCTGAGTATGGTACAGACCATGCCACAAAGCAAACCACACATCCCAGCATTTGCCATTTAATTATTAATCTGCCAATTCTGCCCTGTGGGTATGGGGAGAGGGGCCAGGAAGGAGGTCTTTGGTAATCCATCTTTGGATTGATGTTTACTGAATATTTAAAACCATTTGTGTGCATGTGGGTCTGGTATTTTTTTTTTTTCTTGTTCTGCAGACACTCAACTTGGATAAGGGTGCTCAGTGTCTTCCCAGAAATGCAAATCCGCTTATTGCCTTGCTGCACTCCCAATGCACCAATCAGACCCACTTTCAGCTGCCATACACTCTCAGATCGGCCTACAGCACACATGCTAAGACAGAAAGTAATACAAAACTTTGACAAATTTGTGACATTCTCATGTGTAGTTTTGCAAATTAATAAATTAAACTAGTAAGATATTGTCAAATACCCATGGTATTTTATTCTGATCAATTTGGCATTGCTAGAGATCAATAATGTCTTCTAAATAAAAAGAAAAGAGCATGAGCTATGAATATATATGTGATATGAATAAAAATGGGGCTTGGTGGATGGTGAAGATAGAGAGATAGAAAGAGAGGGACTACATGAAGGACTTCATTTCATTAACTTGCCCATTCACAGTCTTCTCGGCTGTCAAAGAGGAAAAAAATAAAGCCATTAAACCATAAATTTTACTCTTTTTTCTTAGTTCCTCAGGTAATAAGATACCTTAGCAATATATATTAGGATGGACAGTTGGGCATTTTTGAATATGCTCTCTCGACAGTGCTCCATTTCAGATGCATCATGCACTGTGCCTCAAATGATTAATCTCCTTGACAGCTTGTATTGATACAAACAAGGCGAGCTGGTATAGAGTATTAATCATTGTTTGTGTAATGAGAGGCGGCCATCTCTTTGGACTGAATCACTACAGGCTTACATTAAGAGTAGTAAACATTCCAAAGCCAGTTCTCATTACATTCTCTTCCAGCGGTTACGGATTATTCAAGAATAAAGATATTCGGGCCTGAAAAATATGGAATTGAATCTAAAGACCACAGGGTGTTTTTGAAATGTATATTTAGTCAGACATCACAAATAAAAAAAAGAAAAAAAACCAAAACTTTTCAATATATAATAAATCGTTTCCTTTCAACATTTTTTTTTTCAACTCTACAGAGATGTAAAATGGTAGTAGTAACAGAGGCAGCACTCTTTTATATTGTTTGTCAGCCTGATAATTGGCTGTGGAGTAATGTTTCAGATGTTTGCCCGTTTTATTACTCACTTTCCAAACCAAACCAACACAAAGTTCAAGCTAGCAAGCTGCATTTCACATTACCATAGCTTTGATTCTTTCTCTTAATTTTGTCATGTTGTTCTTACATCCAGAGTAGAAGGTCATTCCCTTTTGATTTACTAAGCTCCTGTCCCTTGGGCTGCAACAAAGGTCTGCACATGTATTAAGTCTCCCTCATTTGTTCCTACATTAAGAGAAGCACATGGAAAAGGAAAGGAGAAAAAAAAAGAAAAAGAAGAAGGTATTTTACTATTTTTGCTGCTGTGTATTAACAACCAGTTATATTAGATCTTGTTGTAATGTATTATCTAATCACATACTTAGAACCTCTGCAATATAACTTTTAATTTAATGTTTGCCTCAAGCAAGATTCACTTAATCTAATATAAGAGCAGCTCTGCTGATGGCACACTAGAAACTGGGGTACAAAAAGATGACTTATGAAAAATGAAGCATGATTACACTTCCATGCACAGACATGCTGCTATGCAACTTTTATGAAACAGTCATGGCTTTAATGGAAATACGTATGTAACTCAACAGACATACATCAGAAAACAAAAATATTTTTTGCCATGTTAAATGAAAGGAAGGGAAACATGCAGGTGTTTATATGCTGCGTCGTTCCCGACAGGCTTGGCATTACATTCTCATGTATACGCACACAGAAATAATACACGCTAGCATGCATGGTCCTGTGCTAGACAAACATGCATATCTGTAGCTATTTCATCGTAAACAGTGACACCTCAGTTTTGTTTCACATTTCAACTAACCTGACATTCAAGGCACATAAAGTGTGTGAATAGAAAACTCTTGGGGGGATTGGAATGTGGTATTCACAGACTCCAGGGATGTGGAATTGTCAAGCGATAAATGCTCTGCAGCCATCATTCACAAGAGAGTGGCAAGTTGTGTCTTTATATATGTTGTGCTTGGAAAGTACATTTCAGCTTCTAATGTTGGCTTTATTCTCATGCTTGCACTGCTTACATGACCTGTAGTTATTCTTCAATACAATATTGTGACATACTATGCTGGCTATATGGGTATTACCGAAGAATCAGAAGAAAGGCTATTATATATAGTTCTTTGCTATTTATTTTATTGGTTATTGTTAATGCTGGTCTCTATTTTGTTACATTGTGTGGATAACAATTACAAAGAAGATGTATTCTCTCTCTCTCTCTCTCTCTCTCTCTCTCTCTCTCTCTCTCTCTCTCTCTCTTTCTCTCTACTTGGCATCACATCACTCCACCTATCCATGGGTGGCCCTGTTTGTGTCTCAGGGGGTACTGGCAGAGGACTAAGCCAGCTAACCCTCTTCCTGTGTGGGGAGCTGGCATGGCAGTGAGCCCTCTGTCAGGCTCTCTAAGGACTACTCCTGAATCCTGTCCCCTGCCTCCTGAGGGCCCAGGGTAAACATCAGTATCAGTCCAGTGCTCATATCCCAAGGAAGGGATTATGCTACTGACAAGAAGTGCTTTATGGTGTAATGAACCAGCAATCAGTATACGATAAAAGAGGTAGTCTGCTTACTTCTGGCAGGGGTACAAGGGCCCACAAAGGATGTATTTATATTATAAAAATATGAAGTGGTTTGCCCAGTGAGCTTGCAGTTTGACTGTAAAATGCTTTAATTATTGATTAACAAAGTATGTTTCATATCACAGCTATATGTGCCTACATGTTAAGAAAAGATAAATATTTTCTTTCTCAAAAAGATTATTTGTCATGTCATCCTTATTTAAAACCTGCAAACAGAGAGGAGGTTTAGCCAGGGAGGCTCAGGGTGGTGATAAGAGTAGCCTCTGCGTGACCAATAATGGTTGCAAAAGGAAAACACATTTAAGCAGATAAGCCATCACATTCTCTCCCTCTTAACAGAGCTGCTGTATTGTTGCAAGGTTCTTTCACGATGGTCCATATTATAATTCACCTGGTGTTTGTGAGAGAAAAAAAAAGAAAACATATACACACACACACAAACACACACACAAACACACACACACACAAACACACACAGAACAGAAAAAATGAAAGAAAAAACCTTGGCCTGACAGACTGATCCTGGATATAATGCAAAATATCTACGATTCTGGACACTTCCGCCGACAGGCACAAAGGTGCTACCGATGCATAATTCATGTGACTTTCAATTTTCACATTGGGCTGATTTCCCTTGAAGACCACACGGCTGAAATTGCTACAGTGGCTCTGATTGCAGCTCATGCAGAGGTGCATGGAAAGGCAGGAACACACATTGGAAACATGGAATCTTTTAGAGTGGCATATTAAGATACAGAGAAGTGCAAGGCTTTTTTCTTTTCTTTCAGTTTGGTTTTAACAAAATATTGATGCCAATTTTTTAGATATAAGAATCTGCCCACATATGCATTTTTTTATTATTATTTGCCTCATTATTCTTCATCACTGCATGCAGGACAAAATAAAGATAAAGATAAATAAAATATAAGGTAAAATAAAAAGATGAAATTGTTACAGCCTACTCTATAACTGAAATTATGTTAGGTTTTTTTTTTTTCCAAGGAAGTTTTGTAGTTGTATGTATTTGCATAACTGTCAAAAAAGAAAGAAAGAAAGAAAGAAAGAAAGAAAGAAAGAAAGAAAGAAAGAAAAAGAAAATCACCCTTTTCTTCTAAATTTGGAATGCTCAATTAGCCAGCCTCTGCCACACACAACACAAAACAGGTTGCCCAGATGTGTAATGGTGGTCATTACGGTTGTCTTTAGTGACTTGAGTTGTTAGGCCACCACAGAGACTTATCCACAGTTTCAATCATACCTATGAATGCATTGCCATAGACGAATGAATTAGTGAATTGCTGTGAACAGCCCTCCAAAAAATAGCTCTTCCCTTCCTTTTGTTAACAGTCTTCACCCATCTTAGACAACAGAAAGGTCAGAAGGGCTCCAATAGGCCAGATATAGACAAATGCAAAAGAGAGGCTTACACCTTATACTTTTTGTTGTCTACACAGAAAATATGCAGGAGGACAAAAGTCAACATCAGCATGTATTCAGCGGCGTTATTTAGAGATTACCTTGCTTTGCAGTTGTATTGGTGCTGCCTTATGATTAAACTTCTTTAAAGCGGGTCATGTATTTAACAGACAACATTTTCAATGGTTTTGCCAATGTGCTTGTACAGAATGAAATGGACATGCAGTCCAATGGTTGAAGGCATGATCTATACGATACCAGTTAAACTACATATAAAACCGGTATATGAAAATGCAGCTTTGGGAGAGTGCTCTCTATACTTATGAAAGACCAGAGGGGGATTGAGTAAAATGGGCTGCTAACCCTATTCATCAGACAGCTATATAGTGTGGCTTTGACACATCCCACCATGTTCCTCTGCTTACCCCTGGGACAAAAAAACAAAAAACAAAAAAAAAACGATGAATGTAAAGACTTGGAGGATACAAATGGCAAAAGGATAAGCTGAGCTCGGAACATGAAGGATCACAGCTTTTGTTGGCTCAGCAAGTCTTCCCGCTTAAAACACAGCATATTTTTCCATATTTTGCTAACCACTTCATGATTTATGAATTGATGGAATTAGAAGAGACTGCCATAAAAATCTGAGTCATCACAAATGCCGAACAACTGGAGGTAAGAGAGAAAGGAGGCCAATTATTCTCTAATAGACAACCGCTGCAGCAATAAACATTATTTTCCCCTTATGGTGGAGAAATACATTTATAACTAGGCTTTGATTCATGAACATTTCAAGTCCTTGTTGTGAAATATTAAGTACTCCTTACAGGATTATAGGTAATTAACTAAGGCACAGTGATAAGTCTGCAGTCAGAGCAGAGGTCAGTGACCCCTACCTAATTTTCAGTTAGTAAAGCACATTTCATATTTTCTCTCAGCTTACTAGACACACACTCAGACTCTTTGGCCCGTAGTTGGAGACTCTTTCTTGAATCTTCTAATGCATGGCTAATAACTGTACCTGTATCAGTGGTTTTGATAAGTCTGTTTTGTTTCTTTTGAAAACAGTGATTGTAAAGCTGCAATATAAATTCTGTTTTAGTCTACTGGTTGTTTTATGTCCCAGTAGGTATGTCAGGGTTGGTTACCAAAGTAAAGCATGAGAAAATGTGTGTGTGTGTGTGTGTGTGTGTGAGTGTGTGTCTATGTCTGTGTGTCTGTGTCTGTGTTTGCATTTGCGTGTGTGTGTCTGTGTGTGTGTGTGTGTGCGCGTGTGTGTAGTGTGTTTGTGACCTATTGACTTATTTATTATTTAAAGATTCATTATGTAAATCATTACAAAATATTTGTGTATTTGTTTGTTTAATGTTTGTTTGATTTGCTTCCTTAGATTTCTCATTAATTTCTGAGGACAATGTTGCTGTCCCAGAATTTCTGCACAGAATACAAATGAAGGGTTCAGTGAAAAGAGTCCCATACATGACCATTAAAATACCCTGTATGAGTTCCCCAGGTTTTTGAGGAATGCCTATTCTTTACGCATTTTAGGACAGGGGTAGGATTTTGACTAAGCCAAAGCAAAAATAAACGTTGGATGATTTAATAAAGACAGTAAAGAATGAAGAGATTTAAGCCCATTAGAGCTTGCAAACACATCTAGCATTGTATCAGCCGAGTTAGCCTCCTTCATCATGCATCCTACACATGAGCATTGTCTCCAAAGACCAGTAATGAAGTGCTGAGTGTCAGATAAGTGAACTTTTCCCCATCAAATAGCGGCCATTATTATCGCATTCTCCCGGCTAAATTTATACAGTACCCTTCAGAAACACCTGATGCAACCATCTTATTTATTTATTTGTTTAAATGAAATGTCCCCCTAAAGGAATTAAACTAGAATAGAGGCGCTCGTGCACACCCCTCCCCTTCAATACCCACTTCCATTTACATAATCTAATGCTGTGTTATTGAGCAAGCATGCTGGAATTTGAGTAGGAATTATCTTTGACGGAGACTCTGGCGGTGTACGCTAGCGAGCCCCCCTACAACCCCACCCCCACCCCGCCCGGCTCCTCCACCTCCAGGCCATGCAGAGAGTGCACAGCAGTCCCAGCAGACGCTGGGCTTACTTCTGCACTTGAACGCATGCTCATCATGCGGCGCATAAATGATTCAACCATAATATTCCATTTTGGGCTCTGCTTAAAAAGAAAAAAAAAAAAAGAAGAAGAAAAAACCTCTCCTTTCATTGGTTGAGTAAGAAAGGATGACTGTGGGAAGTGTGAGAAGAGGTGTGGGTAGGAACAGATGAATCCTTCAAAATTTTAAGCCTAATATTTGTCCTGTGTCATGATGGGATCCTTAACTCATGCCAAAATACGCATACACTGTGAGATTCACCAGAGTAATTGTAAATCTGTTGTTTCTATTGTCTGTGGAGCAGGATTCTAATATTATCCCATTGGAGGTGGGCGTAAGATGAAAAGAGAGAGACAGACAGACAAAGAGACAGAGAGAGGGAGAGATAGAGAGAGAGAGAGAGAGAGAGAGAGAGAGAGAGAGAGAGATTGTGTAGAGTCTCTGTCCTTTTGAATTTGTGTGTGTCTGTGTGTCTGTGAGAGAGAGAGAGAGAGAGAGAGAGAGAGAGAGAGAGATGTGCTGCTGAGGTCCCTCAATGCATCTGAGACAGTAGTGGTCTCAGGGGCCACACTGAGAATGTAATGTAGGCCCTGTGGAGGAATAGAGAGAACAGACAGAACATGGGAGATAACCACTAGGAACAATGGGCTCAAAGCCCCCAATACAACCATTACAATGAGAAACCCTCTGGCGCTTACCATAACAATGAAACTGACATCAACCTGCATATTTACGTGACATAAAATGTTTTGGAACGAATCAAGAAATTACCTTGTTATTATTGATTTATATGTTGTTTTCTTTTTCTTTTTGGGCTCAGTTATTATTGAACATTTGCTTCCTCTCAATTCTTTTTTGATCTTTGCCATGTTCATTGAGCCACCTTCATCCGGGCACAGTAATATGGAGATTTTTGTTTTTATTGATTATTTCTGAGTGATGCTTTGCAAGACCTATATTTGTAAACCGAACTCAGAGGAAACTGATATTTACACAGGATAGATTCTTTGCATTACCCTTTCACTGGTCAGCCGCTCCGAGAGGGATTTCTCAAAAGCACAACTGCACAATGAATATCAAAATAGCTTTTCTGAGAAGCGTAAAACACGGCTAACCATTAGTCGCCATAATACTTTAGTAATAAAATGGTTTGTCAGTTAAGATTGATTGTTTTGAGGGGAACCTGCGTAACGCGCAGTGTATGTTACGTTTTTCCTATGGCAGAACCCTCAGAGGCACAGTCCGCTTTAGCTCCTTACATCTCCCTCAACTCTCTGCTAAATCTCATGTGACAAGACCATTGGGCATGAAGGAGACAATGGGAAATGTGAAGCTGTCAGTGTTAGTGACACTGGCCTTTACCCTGAGCAGGTCCTCATTTGTTTGGCATTATTGATTCACAGAGCCGTCGCAAAGAACAATGATCTCCTAACCTCTCCAGTCATCAGGAGCCGTCTAAGGGGTTATTCCATATGGACTCATCCACAACTGTGATTCATTGATGTTGTGACTATCAAGCCTCTCAAGCTGGGAGTTTTGAATGGAGTTTCAGCCCACTGCACAAATGTCCAGTGCTGTCAAACTGAGAGAAAGGGCATCAACAAAGGGGGTTTGAACAATCAGAAAAGTAAAACCTTCGGTCCATATTTTAACAGATTGAGAGTAAATCTGGAGATGAATTATTTTAAATAACCAGTAATAAACAAAGTCAACAGTACAATACTGCCAACATTTAAGACCGGCGAACTTACTTATCAGATCTGTTTAAAGAGGAAATCTGCCCACGTTGACATACAGGCCCATCTGAAATCTCCCTCCATGTTTTTAAACTGTTGATGTATTAATTTCTGATACATAATGTAGTTGCCGTGGGTATACTTTCCATAGGTAATTGGTCTTACATCTAAAATTTGGATCTACAATTCTCAGTCAAAATGAAATGAAATGAAATCAAATATTCTGCTTTGTATTACAGTTATTTTGCCATCTTAAGTAGGAGATTAAGTGACATGATCTTCCTTCCTTCCTCATTGGCCACAAAGGCGACACTGACGAGCAGCACTGTTCCACAAAAGTTGAACGTTTTTTCAATTAGTAAGACTGAATTAAATCTATGTTTTTTTTTTTTGTCTGAAAAACACTGACAAGTGTTAGAATGAGTATGTGTGCCAAAAAAGCGTGAACTTTCAGTCACTCCTAAGAACACACAATCTGCAACAATCATGACCTCCAGACATATTTACATTAGATATGAAGGTTAACTTGGAACCTTGGATCAAGTCTCTGCTCTGCATTAGAATTCAGCTGCATCAGCCAGACAGACATTGATTTACACACTTCTCGTGCCACATCTGCCTCATCCAAATAGCTCTGATTATGTTCAGAAATGTCATTACAGCAGACAAGGCCTCCAGAGCTCGGGTTATGTCACGCGTGTTAGCTAAGGCCGTTAGACAATAGAAGCTTGGTTTGCCTTCCAAAAGTCACGTCTCATTCCATAATTTATCATTTTACCTTCAGACCAACAGCTTTATATGTTTTATAATTGAACAGATGACTTAGTGGACTCGAAAGGTCAAGAGAATGACCTTTACCGCTAATACGGATTTTTGTTCTTTCATATTTTCTTTTCATTACTTTACGGTGGACTGGATTGTTGAATTATTTGTACAAGACATTCAACGAGGAGCACGAGACAGAAAAAAAAGATGTATAAAAAGAGAGAAGTTAAATTGTAACAAAACATAATTTGTATTCATTCCCCTGTTAGCTTTTCAAGGTTTCTATAATCCAGTCTAAAATTGCTGCTTACTTTGAGACGAAGGAAAAGCATGCTGATGTCCATATCTATTTCATTACCAAGACACTCTCATCCAGGGGGAGGGTTTTGATCTCTTTGTTCAGGATATAACATAAATAAATTTTACACTTCCTGTATATTTATTCACACCGTTCAGGTACATACATCTCACCTGGGGGGATTACTCCTGTTTGGAGTGATTGGGCAAACATGCTGCAATTATTCACTGCAAACACCTCAGTGTGCACATGGGCATTACAGCTGAAAGTCCTTTATTTCTGCTGTGATTCAAAATAACAGCTATACATTGAAAGAAACAGTCTGGTGGCACTTTGAAAGTCTCAGTTAACTTTTCTTCTTGAAATTAATATCCTCAATAGCCAAGGGACAGATTAGTCCTCCTTTAAACAACATGTTTCAATAATTCTTTTCAGGGTTCATTTAAATAATCAAGAAATGAAACAGTCCAAAGACTGGGAGCTGTTTTCATACTGGAATGTAATAATAGTAATATCTGTCAATGTTCATTTGTTTTACATCCCTGAATTCAGTGAGTATTATGTGACATGGAGCCAGTTCAAACAATACAGAGAGACATAGTGAGAAACAAAAAAGGCAGCACCATTTTAGAGGGTGTGTATTGGAACTTCTGTGTTTCTGTCACAAATGACACAAATTTGCCATTTATTTTTCATGTGAAACAATAAGATCTGACAACAGATTCCTGTTTGGAGGCTAAACATCAGCTTCTAAATGAAATTATCTTCAGTGTTGAAGAACCGAATTCAAAATAAAAATTACGACGCGCAATTTACCCTTTGTTTCTATTTATTTTTTTGTTTATTTATTTATTTTATTTATTTGTTTTTGTAATTTGCTCCCGCTACTCATATAAAAATGAAAACAAACTTATATAAAATATGGTCTTTTTTTCTGTTTGTGCTCCCTGTAATGCCACTGTTAGAATTAAGGTGTATCTTGTACTGGTCTTGTGATTATTCTCTTATTTTACTGCTATTGCTAGTATTACCAGTGAATTCCGTTCTATTCTGTTTACTCTGTTTACATAGATTATATCTAAGTTAGTTATATGCTGCCCTCACTCAAACACACCACCTTTATAAACACATACTCTCTGACTTTTCCCCCTTTAGGGTACATAGCAAATCACAGCCATTCTGTTTATGATGCACTCAGATGGGTTGAGAGGCCAACAAGTTCTTTAATCTTTTTTTTTTTTTTTTTTTTTACTGTTTTACTATGTCATGTTTCATGTCTACAAGGAAGCAAACGGTTGTTTTCAAGGTTCTGCTGCATTCTGCTTCACGCTTTGAATATTGTTTTGTATCGTTTTATTCGTCTGGAAGAAAAACATTTGGCTTATCCTAGAAGTGGAAAATTCCTAGAAGCACTGAAGCTGTAGTTTAGTCTTTCTCTACTGACTCATGACCTATTGGACTGATAAACTGACTCTGACAGAAGATGTAGATGTAATAGAGAAGACATAATACCACTACAAAAGAGGTTTAGAGGCACAGACCCAGCAGACTAGCATCAGAGATAAGGTAAGGTGTTACGGCTACACTCCTCTCTCTAGAGTGGTTCACTCTGTCATGGCTTGTTAAATTTAACAGCATAAATAAATCCACACCGTGCAAGGGCAGAGGAGTATGGATCCATTCTCAAATCTACCAGCATGTTTTTGTTTTTTTTTTAATGTATGCTTTAGTGTAAGAACTGTCATATGATTGTATATTCAAAGCAGAGCTATACCCACTCTTTGACTCTCTCACGCGATAATTTATCCACCATATTGGTTCGTTCATTTCAGGGCGCCTTCAAGTTGTTTTATGATGAACACATGTTGAACTCTATCTTAAGTCTTCTTAAAAGGCAAACAAGGCAAGAGAGTGGACAAACAGAACCGCCGATCCTCCAACCCTCAACACTCACGCCTGCCAAAATCCCATCATTATGCAGCGAGAGAAGCCAAAGCAAGTCTTGACCGACCATGAACGGCAGACTATCACACACATAGCTTCAGTCCTATTAATGAGAGAAACAAAACTTTTACATTTTGAGTTACACTAAGGTCAGAGGTGTTTGCTGGGCACCGACTGTCTGTTTCATACTGGAGTGTGTGCACTGCAGGTGTTGTTGGGTGTGCTGGGACAGCAGGTGGGTCCATCAAGTTGGGCCACTCAGGAGAGGCTCAGATGAGTCATGTGGAAAAAGAGGAAAGGAGTGGGGCCTGTCTGGGCCTGATTAATTAGGACACATACAGGCAAATGTGTGCACACAGTCACCGGGTAATGAGGTGGAAATGTGATTAGGTCTTCATGCTGCACCTGGCTCCAGTTGGGTGCGAGTTTGCACAGTTTTTATTTATCTATTTTTTTTCCTCTCTTCCCCACTGTGAAAAAAGAAAAAAACAAAACAAAACGAAAAAACAAAACAAAACGTACAACTACAAGTACATATCATAATTGTGTAGTTGTTGATCTGTGGGGCTGTCTTTCATCAACAAAGCTAACACAGACAAACATTTACACAATGATCATGTTGTATCCAATGGATATTCTGGATTCTGGAAAGATCCAAAAGACTTGTGAGAATGGTACACATTGTAATTACCTGAAATGCATACTTTGCATACTTTGGTTTGGAGGTAATTACACATCATGTTTTGGATGAATTTTTCTCATTTCTAACCTCAAGGCTCTATTTTAGCTTTAAATGAAGACTCACAAAACAGGCCCATTTTTTCAAACTTGTATTGCAGAGGAATTTGATTGAAGTAACTGAGTTTAGTTTAATTGTGGTAATTCAGTCCTCTGGACACTAAATTGCAGGCCCATATGTTCATTTTGCTCCTCTCACCATATGGGTAGGTGGAGATTATGAGGCTACTGTCTTATCCATAAAACTAAACCTCAAATGATTTGTAAATAAATGAAAGAGTTCTTTTTAAGGCTGCATAAAATGTGTCCTTCATGGTATATATACAGATGCTTCTCTAACCTAATTATGTTGCAGGTGAGACAGGATCACATGCTTACATGATTGCTTTGCAACTAAGCAACTGATTTTCAGCTCTGACTAACTGTTTAGTAAACCTGTGGGCGGTACAATAGAGCCTGTAGGGTTGGTAACACCAAAGCCACGGCTGTGGCTGCCCAGGAGACAGGAACAACTGTACATAAGAGGGACCATGCAGGGGTTAAATTTGGTACTTGGAAGACATAACAGTTAATAGTTTAATAGTGAGTCGCATGTTCTGTCCACTTTAATATTGAAGGTCCCATTGTTTGCGCATGAGTTTTTATGTGCACATGTAAACTTTTGGCATTGTTCATTTTGCTGAATAAAAACAAACAAACAAACAAAAAACAGAACAAACTAAGATGCTTAATGTTATAGCAGATATTTCATCTCTTGCATAAGATGCAGATACCAAATGAGTGCCAATACAGTGTGTTACCAGAGTTTCCTAGGTGATTCAGTGAGTTTGTGTTAAACCTCTGAGTCTCCTGCTAATTGAATACATTCATTCTGGTGGGACACATTTTAGAAGTCCTTAAGAAGGATAACTGATCAGGGTTTGCACTGTGTTATATTGCTGAAAGCGCACTGCACGGCACAAAGGGACTTTATGGATCTATCAGAGTTTAAACATGTATCCAGCTCTTCCATAATGCCCTGAAGCAACATAATATATTCAGAGACCATGGAAATATGCTATTCTGATTTGCCCTTGACTTGGGCCTACAGAGGAGTTATAGACTCATTTGTGATGCAAATACTTGATTTACACACCTGTAAGTTATCTTTTAGTGAAGTTTTACATAATCCACATCATTAAGAACTTTTTGTTGACACATCCACAAGTTTGTGTCCCTTAGTGTTAAAATGAGTGATCAAACTGACAATAAAATGCATAATGCTGTTAGTAGCCAATAAGATACACTGTACTTCTCACCTGAACCAATTCCATTCAGTTTCATTTTCTTTAGAAAAAAGGTACAAACGATACTAAAAGTTTCATATTTAATGTAAAAAAAAAAACAGAGGAAAAGAAAGTTGGAATACGATGCATCTGCCCAACAAGCACATCTGTAACTGAAATAGTAAAGCTTGTTTTATCAAGAATAAATGGACTCCACTGCAAAAATAAACCTAACAGCTAAAAGAACTGCTAAAGCATGCATGAAATCTGTGAGGTCACTTAGCTGCACCTTCAAAGGTATAGTTAGTATCTTCTATTTTTCATTATATAACTCTAAAACAAAAACAAGACAAAAAAACAAACGAGCAAACGAAAATACAACAACAAAACATGCAGCTCATTGCATTACTTTTGATTACAGAAATCACATTAATGTTGAAGAATAACATCCCAAATATCATTGCGTGAAAAGAGGTGTATCTGGACTGGAAAATTCCTGTATACTCCCAGATACTCCATAGATAATCAGATGTATTTGGGAGTTTGCTGCCATGTAACGCAGACTGGAATACTCCTGGATATGTATCAGGTTTGGGGGCCTGCCTAGAGCCATTAGTTGCCATGGTGAAAAATCCCCTGGGGGTACTTGCAGGGGAACATTTGCATTTCATACCTTGGGCCACCAGGTATCCTTCAATTGGTCGAAAGTCTTGCCTTGGATTGGTGGCACAATGTCTTGCATCTCCTCTAAAACCCCTTCCCATTGGTCTAGTGTGTCCTCAGACATAATTTAATATGGTGTATATTATTATATTATTATTATTGGTGTTCCTTTGTATTGATAGGTAGATTATTGAGAATATAAGTAGTGATACTGGTCTCTAAATAAACTTGTATTATTATTGTCCATGAAGATTCTCTGTCATCCAGGTCATAGTTACCCAAAATTGTACTATTATGATTATGCTTATGCTTATGCTTATGATCATTATTATTATTATTATTATTATTATTATTATTATTATTATTATTATTGCAGTCTGACAAACAAAAATGAATTACACAAATGTGTATTATTAGGCATATACACTGGCAATGCACACACACACACACACACACACACACACACACACACACACACACACACACACACACATATATATATATATATATATATATATATATATATATATATATATATATATATATATATATATATATATATATAGAATAGAATAGGATAGAACAGACTAGAAACAGACCAGAATAGAATAGAGATGCTTTTTGGGAACATAAAGGAAGCACTAATTGCTGAGCATTTCAAAGAATGACCCTTGTGATCTATGTTGTAGTTGTATTGGTCAGGAGTATAACTTAAAAAGAGACGAACTGCGTGATGCCTGCTGCTTTGCTTAAGAGCAATTGCCTCAGATGGGCCTGTAGTGGCCAATGCATGTTGGATGCCTATCATAAAGACATGTTATGTTGCAAAACTAGTGTGCTTTTGGGATGACAAACACTGTGCTCCTCATATCTTCCATATAGTAAAAGCTGTTGCCTGTGTATTTTATGGCCTAACTGGTGTGCTGTGGTATCAACTAGAGGACAAAGTATAGGTGTTTATAGCCAAAAGGTGGATTACAGATGTTTCTTATTCATTTAGACAGACATTATATCGTTTTAGGTTACCCCTTAGCCTTGGTAACATGTCCCACATTGTCCCACACAAACTTACTACGCATCCCACATTTGGTCTGTTTGCATCCCTAAACTTTGACCCCAAGTAAAGGACAGTTGCATAACCATCAAATATGTGATTAATCAGCCTTTCATTTAGACTTTTTTTTAATGTTTTTATTATGTTTTTAAGCCTATGTGTTTTTGTATACTACATTCGAAGAGTCCATCGTAATTTAGTTGCCCACCACTGTTGTATACACCATGCAACACCTAACAAGTCTGTGTGGTTATCAAAATATAGGCTATATATTACATATAGGCTATCCGATAGAAAATTACGGCAAGGAAGGGGGACAGGCTTCAGTACCTATCCCCACCCAGAAAAGTGACTGTTATTAGCATTGGAAAGGTCAAGCCATCAGCTAATGACTGTGGTCAGGCAGATTCCTGCAAACCCCCATTGAGCAGCTGTGTTCGGACATTTGCGGGAGTTTGCAGGTCCACACAACAAAGTTCTGCAGGCATCCGAATACCTCCGGTTTGGAAGTTGACTTTGTCCGGATTATTTCCAAATACACCACTTGTCACGCAGAGTATCCATCCAGGCCTTTTGCTGCATTCGTGGTAACTATAGACTTCACATCATCATCTCCTCCACCTTCTGAATTATCTCCTCAGAATTCAGCATCACATGTCTTCTGATCACCGTCCTAGCCATGCCTTCATTCTATGACCAGTTACACCTGTTTTCTGTTAATTATCTCTTTAAATCATTTGTGTATATACCCTTTGTGTTGCATTGTATGTTTGTGAGGTGTCAGAGTGTCAAGAGCCTGGCCTTCTTTGTGTGTGGGCGTGTAAGTGTTTGCTGAGCCCTCTTCATCATTGTGGTACTTGTCTTCAAGTATGTTTTCCCTGTGATAATCCTCATGTTCATTCAATCCATGTAACCTCTGACCTTGGCTCAAAATAAAAAAAAAAAAAAAAAAAAAAATCAAACAAAGAAAAAAATTGCACATGCATTCCGTTGCATGTGCAATTTCTTACAATACATCTCTACAGACCTTTTTTTTTTTTTTTTTTTTTTTTAAAGTTGCTATCATCAGCTTTCCTCCAACTGTCAGTCTCCTCATTCTGACTTTGACAGGCTCTGTTCAGTGCCTGCAGGCAGAGAAGATACACTCAGAATGGCCGCCCAGGCTGAATCAATGAAGGCTTTGATGTTTGCGGATTAACTTATCAGCTAAGGTCCCAATCCTCCTTTGCAAAAATGAAGCATTAGGATCACGTTGGTGGTACAATTTCTATTCCTGTATTTAATCAAGGACAGTACTATTGTTTCTAATGAAAATAAATATATAATTAAAAAAAAAAAAAAAGAAAAACGACAACCCCATTTTTAAACTCCAGAGGAATAAAAAACAGCCTCTGTAGCAGCTCCTTTGTATTGTGAGGGCACATGATAAATGAGCCATGAGTGTAACTCAACAGGTTTCATGTTGCATTCTGTTTTATCAGTGCACATTTAAATAAAAAGCTCAAACAAAAGGGTTTGTCACTGTATTTGTATATGACATGCAAAATGCAAAATGTTGTGTACATATATGGAATGACAAATACCAACCTATAATAAATATGTCACTTTTACATGATTGCCTTCGATAACACTGCGACACTACTGAAAATGAGAATATTGTCTGCAGAATTTCACTTTGAAAAATCTGATAAGACTAAGTTTGATTGTGTGTGTGTGTGTGTGTGTGTGTGTGTGTGTGTGCGTGCGCACGTGCGCGCATGCATATATTCCTGCATAAATTCTGATTGAATGAGTGATTCAGACTTCGAAATCCCCAAAAGAACGTCCCGCCAAATATTTCACTCTGTGGCTGCCTGTGTGACAAAATTGCTTCTTTTGACAACTCCAAACCTAAGCAAATGTATCAGTCATTTTCGCCATATTTCCCAAACTCTCTCTCTCTCTTTCTGTTCCAACCAGCCGCACCTTGGCTTTCCTGCCTCTCTTGGGAGGCAGTTAATTTAAGGCACTCTTGTCGCTTTTTTAAATAACTTGGACACGGTGGGTGTCATCGTAAAATAGTCCATTTGTCAATGGTGGCAGGGAGTCATTTGGCTGTGTGGCAGGGGTGAGACGGCTGTCGAAGGTAAAATAAGACAGAGACAGGGCTCTTCGTCAAAGGCAGGCTTGAGAAAACCCTTCCGTCACACGCCAAAGCCCTGACGGAGATGCCAGGGCGACTGCGGTCACTCCTGAATGGAGAATGGTCACAACATGGTTGTGACGGCCATGTAGGGAATGACGATGCTCATGGTTAATCACGAGAGCAGTGACAGAGTGGATGATGATTGAGTCCTTGAGAAGTAAACGGCATGAGCTCACAGTTGAAGGGTGATGGTCAAATATAGTTTTCATAGAAGGCTGAGGCAGTTTTGCAGTTGAACAGGTCACTGAGGTGATGGGGATGTTCAAAATGGTCTCTGCATTAAGAGATGTGAGCCTATAGTGGATGTAAACCTTCTCTCTAACCTTAATTAAAGATGTCTTTAGCTGTAAGGCAGCAGTCAATCTGCTTTTTATAGGGGACAGTAAAGCAACCATGGTCAGAGTAGGAAAGTCATGGTCAGTGTCAGTGTCAAGGTCACCATTCTAACGGGACCTATCTGCTGCGGACCGTTTCAGTGACAGTCAATAGAATGTAAATATGTTCGAGAGAGGTGTCCTAGCAAGTACAAGGGCTGCTGAAATGCAATGTGCAAATGCTGTCAATGTAAAATGTAAATGCTTTCCTAATATACAGTCCATACAAGACAGTTTAGACTATATTTCCATGAGGGACCCATCTTCAGTGTCACTGGCTTGTCTATCAGCAGATGTAGCCTGCTAGGAATGGATAATAGACTCTTTCTGTGACAAGTTTGACTGTGGTTCAACTAAAGTGAACAGAATACTTAAAGATGGATGTACGGATTGGACATACAACCAAATGGATGAACTGACTGGTAGTTGTTTTGTAAGCAAGCAATATCAGTAAAACCAAATTTGTTCTTTATAATTTATATTCATGGTTTGAGTTATTATTTTGTCCACCATTCGTTTTGTGCCAGCCATGCATTCATTAATTTAACATCAATTTCTTAACATGCCATCATTTTTTTAGGTGACATCCTTTCTCCAGTGTGAATTAGTGAGAATAATGAAAAGTCTACCTTGATATCACACCACATTGTGTGGCTCAATGGAGAACATATACAAATTTCGTGTTTACCAAGGTATGAAAAATGGAATTTAATTAGATGCGTATGCCTTCTGGACCACATGTGGTTTGTCAATTTATACTTGTATAATAACTGCTTTTCTGCAAAAGAGACATTTGTTTCCCATTTCATGAGAACTAATTTGAAATCCTCTGGAGACAATCCAGTTTTATTTCTGATAACTCCAGTTTTTTTTTTTTTTGTTTTGTTTTGTTTTTTTTGTTTTTTGTTTTTTTTTACTTATGAATGAACTCTAAGATAATTATTGTTCACGTTACTAAGGTGCATGTTTCGAATATGCTGAGAGAACAACGTCTCTGTTCTCTATCCACCAAACCTGTAGAAACTAATTGTGGTCAGCTGCAAATTTGCTTTAAGGTTCCACAGAACCATTATGATATCACCTTTAATGAAGCAACATGTGTACCAAGAGTACTGTATGTTGAGACTTAGCAGAGAACTCTTCAGGAAACACCATTATCAGCAGTGTCTGAGAGTTATGTCCAACACCATGTGTTAGCCCTTACTGGAACACCTCTAATTGAGTGTCTGGAATACAGACTTGTCTTAGAATAAGATGTTCTAATATCTGCCAATTAAAAGTTCTGAAAACCTCAAACTTGGCCTCAATCGGCTTTAACGACTAACCCATGTGCATGGGTACTGGAATTACTGTACATCCAACTCCTCTTCCATCTGCACCTATTACTGTTCATTACATCACAATTTTAGTCTCTGTGCATGAAACCTCAAAGCGACACCGAGCCAATTAAAGCATAAAAAAGCTCTAAGCCAAATATACAAGGAACTTTAATTTTTCAGGTATTGCACAGTAGTTTAGGAATAATAATAATCCATTCCTTTTTATGTTGCTATTAATAATTTGGTTTATATTCTAAGTGGACTCAAGAAAATAGTCTCCATTGTTTACATTTACGTTGCATAATGGCTCCTTGTTGAACTTTCCTTGACCTTCAATAATTGAGTATGATACAACAGAGTTTTATATGCAGTGCGCATATCCATTTCATCAAAGGTCAGAGCAAACATGCTCTCATACATACAGAGATGCAGAAAGAGAGAGAGGGAGAGAGAGAGAGAGAGAGAGAGAGAGAGAGAGAGAGAGAGAGAGAGTGGCACTTCTCAGAGGGATACTGCTCTACCAAATGCATGGTGATTGACTGCATCGCTAAATGTCCACTGTTACTGACAGTCTCTATTAGCATGGAGCGGCATCAGGCATCATCAGTCAGGCTGTGCACTGGAAGACCACACATCCTCAGTATGCCTCACACACACAGACACACACACACAGACAGAAAAAGAGAGAGAGAGAGAGAGAGAGAGAGAGAGAGAGAGAGAGAGAGAGAGAGAGAGAGAGAGCGAGTCCTGGCATGTCAATTTACGTTCAGCTCACCGAAACAGACGCTAATATCCCTTACATGACCAGCGTCCACATCACACAGGCATAAAACACTGAGACCTGAACTGCAAAATGGAGATGGCAAAGGTGTTTAGCATTCTTTGTCAGTTGCACAAGAGTTTGAAAGAGATTGGCGCAGTCATTTTTTAAGCTTAATGATCTAGCCTTTTACCGTCAGGAAAATGCATGTGCAACCTAGCACAGGTGAGCGAGAAACAAAATTGAAATGTATGAGGGGGTAGTTAAAGAGAATAAATTACTGAAAGAGGAATGTAATTGGAGAGGGAGAATGCATGAAAATCACACCTATGCTACGACACTTGATCAGTGTCTTTATTTTGAATTATAATCATAATGAAATACATTTAATTAATCAGTATACATTTTTTCACATTAGCTTGACTGCGCTATTGCAGAGCTACTGCGTGCCATGCTATCATAAAGAGAACAGTCTCAAGTTAAAATCCTTTAAAAATTTCACCGTTAATGACTAAATAGAGTTCAGCAGTGAGGGCTACTGTAATACACACCCACTCTCCCATCCATCCTCCTTAACATAGAAAGGTCTGCATGTCAAGATGAAAATGAGAAGTACTGAGAAGGAGAAAGGCCTTTTAAAACTCTGAGATTCACACTGACCTTTCATCTTCCAACACATACTGCCATGGAGAAAGTCCATGTCAGAGAAAGTGTTTGTGTGTGTGTGTGCGTGTGCACGCACGTGTGTGTGTGGGGTGTGCGTGTGCATGCATGCATTCGCATGTGCGTGTGCGAAGTGCAAAGTAGGTGGAAACGAAAGCAGAAAGGCCGCACAGTCAGAACAGATCGAAAGGAAATGTTTATTTGGCCATATTCCAAACATAAGAACTTGAAAAGTGAAATATTATTAGGGCTTGAGATAGCACTGTGTTAGCTCTAGGCTAATACAGATCCTGCTAGACGCCAAGACTAATTTCAACCAGCCCAGAAAAAACTGGGAAGGAATCAAGCGCAGGTTGTTGTCACCCTCCTGCCAACCACAGAAAAGAAAGTAAATGGGAAATGAGTCACTATTCAGTCCAGTCAACAAAAAAACCCTAAATCAGTCAAGTTACAGAGCCCCAAAAGACCCACCAACAGCACAAGAGGCAAACAAAAGCTTACCCTTTAATAGAACTTAGCTTGCATACTTTTTGACAGGTCCCCAAGAAAACCCAGCCAAGAACCTGTGTCATAGTCTATGCCATAGCATATGTTGTGTCACCATCCGTCCCTCACCCTCACAGGATTTCTGACACTCTCACCACTGCTGGGTCGGTGTTCTAGGATGAATCATCAACGGGAGTTTCCACCCTCAACTGTCTGATTACTTACATAGACAGGAAAGGGGGAGCAGGAATTGTACCATCATGCACTCTCTCTTCTAATTAAATAACACAGGATAATGAAATAAGCTGAGAGTCAAAGCTTCAGAAGTCTCTTGAGCATGCATCAAGCACCACGGGAGGCAGGTCTGAACTATGTCCTATAATAGAACTTACATGGCAAAGTACAGTGTTTGGATGGATGGATCCACTGCTACTCCAATGGTCTTTCTGTCCGGTACAACAGTCAAGGAGCCTCAAGCTGTTGCAATGCTCCTCCAAAATAGTAATATCATTCTCTGCCCCCATGGTTCTGTTGCTGCTATATGCTGAAATTTGTCTGTTAGAGAGGGGCTTGTACCATTCCCTTCTGAAACGCAGACAAGGTAGGTGATCAGTAAACATTAATGCCATTAATAATGAGTTGAAATACGGACTATGTCATATCAATGCCAAATGAGACAGTTCAGCAACCGTTAGATAGATATCTAGTTGTCAGTATATTGTAGCCACATTTCCTGATATTTTATTGAGTTGAAAAATAAATGAATAAATAAAAAATAATAGAAAAAGTGAAATATCTGACCTCTAGAGAAGCTTATTGAGTGGATGAAAAATATCAGTTAATTCAGCTGGGAAATTTGATAAATAAGCATGGCTGTCTAACCTAATTGTTAGCTGTTATTAATTTACTAATACAGAGTGGGGGGAAAATGTTGCTAAGCTACCAAAGTGCATATTCATTTCTTTATTAAAACATTTGTAAACTTGGGTGCAACCACCTGGACATTATAGATTAGGGACCAGTTAGTTTCCTTACAGGTGTTATTTTTATGTGTGATACGTCATATTAAAACATCAATTTGCCTGTGAATCACCCATGTTTCTTTTTTTGACCTTGTCGTCTGGGTCAGGTGGTGGTTAATGTTAGTGTTCTGAACATTAAAGAGTGCATCCATACAATGCATTGTAAAATTAAAATGTTGGCTGTTGGCATAAACCAATGCCGGGCCAGTTGAAAAATGAAAAGTTTACAGGCTGACTTGTCAGTGTATATCAGTGAAAATGTCAAAGTCAAGAGGTAAAGTTTGATCAACACAGCATCAGTTGTCAGTGCTGGACTCACCAAAGTGTTTACATTTATCCAGAATTGTCACACCTGCTTCCAGCTAGCATTTCATTCCACTCAGTCTCCCATGATTCTTACCTGGTTATTTGTTTCTGAACTCCGTCTGATGATTTGGAGCTAATATTCTCTGTTCATTCCTATTTTCTGTGTGCTGTGAACTCAGCCTGTTTTTTATCGATCACTGTTCTTGGATTATCTTTTAGATTTTGGTGAAAATCCTCCTCATTAACATCATATCTCTGCAGTTGGAGCCTGTGACTCAATCAATACAAACTGACCTGACAAACACTTGTTATCTGTACTCATTTAGCTTGTTTGCTACAATGAGCCCATCACTTTGGAAAGGCAGATGACAATTTTATGGACATTAGCACTGATGGCTATGGTGAAATTACTGTCCTGCCATGCAACTCTCCAGAAAACATTAACCTAAATCTTCACCATCTTATCTGTCTTCTGCTTCCACCGACTCTTTGATGACTGCTCACTGCATAATCTTATACGGTCATTTGGGGTAAAAACCTGCATGCGTGACATGTGTCAAGCACCTTGCAACAACTGCCAGTTCAATTGACTGCCAGTGTTTCTATTGCCAAAGAAAATACCTGGATTAGCAGTCTAAAGCCTTCTCTGTCATGTCCTCAGATGCCTCTTTTACCTGTGGCTCGTCAGTACCTGGAAAATCAGTGGCTCTGCCCCTCGACTTTTCACTCTGTGTGTGTGCGTGTGAGTGCATCTATACCCTTCTCATGATCATCACAGCTTTGAATTATGGCTTAGGGTGCTTGACAGATTCATTATTATTGGGCATCGACACCCCCAAGGCTGTAATGCTGTGCATATCAGAGAGGGGGCTGGTAATTGGAAGATATTCAAGGTTAGTGGTACTGCGAAATAGCAAGACAATGACAGTGGGTGGAGGATTCTTGTTGATCAAAACTATGATGAGGTGATTAAACAAAAAAGAACAATGCTTTTATGAGCAATAAAAACAGTGGAATAGTTAATCCATGTTTACAGACTTGAGGTAATTAGCTGACTTTCTTTTTAACTGTTTATTGATCTCCTCCCTTTGAATCAGGGATTTATGGGCTCAAAGTGATTTGTTGATAGTGATGTCTGTTTGCCTTCTTTCTTTCCATTCCCCCATAAAACTAATAGTTCAGAGAAACTTGTGTTTGAAAAGATGTCGAACACTGATTTAGTTTAAGTATTTTTGTGGTAAAACTGTTTCTCTGTCTCTATATTTTGGGTACTTGGACACTGTTAAAGAGGTAATTTCCAGCATAAAACATTTGTGAAAAACTGATTTGCTTACTGAAAAATTATACTTTTTCAACATCAATGATGAAGATTTTCGAAAATAATAATTTTCGAACATATTGACTCTAAGGACATATGCTTAAGTAAAATAAACTTAGGTTTTCCTACTCAATTAAGTCTTAATTATGTTTATTATTGATGAACTCCTCATATATTCATAGACATACTGTTTATATTTAAATGCTCATTTTCATTATTTCATCATCTCTTTATTTATGCACTCTTAAATGTACGGTAATACACGGTCAAGTATCTTAGTACATGCATTCTGATTTCTGTTCTTAAATTCTGTTGATAAAAATGTGGTGTCATGGCCAAAGCGCCGTCATCTCCATGCAGTTCTTTTAGAGGACCATGAAATGGGATTTTCCATACCTGTACATATATTATTTACTAACCAAGACAACCAATCAGAAAACAATAAATAAGTACAGTTAAAGACAAGGTACTGACTTGCAGGGACGTGCACACCTCAATTCTATTGTTGCCTGGGCATTTGCCCTCTTTTGGCCAAGCTGCCCCTCTGAAGGATTTTGATAGCTGGGATTAGCCATTAGTAGCACTAGTACGTCATTGCTGAAGTTAGATCGAAATAAATCGGCATATTATTTCAGTTAAAGCTATTAGTTATGAGCACAGGACCAGCAGTGTATACGTGCGCATTTCATCATGACTGTTGTCGACAAAGGTGATATATCAGTAAGATAGTTCCTGGTTGACTGGGAGGGACTCTGTGGCTTACATGCATTATGTAGCCTACTTAGTTCAAAGTAAGCAGTTATCTGTCCTTGCTACCCTCAGCAGCCACTGGCTTTGCGCGCCATTGACGCAGTCATGGCCTCCTTCAAACGTGAGTATGTTAGCTAGCTAGCCAGAAGAAAATGCTTTGAACAACAGTGATGGCAATGGCTGCAGATTGCTGTCAACTGGCTGTGCAGGCTGGATACATAATCATCAAGCTATTACCCACTAACTATTTTGCAGTTATGTAACATATGCTATTGGTCACAGTTTTTCTGCGAGCCAGCTAGTTAGATAACGGTTAATGGTTAATAGTAAAACGTGAGATTCAAGCAAGCTACATATCGTTAGTTAGAGATAGTTAACTGAACTAGTTAGCTGGCAAGTGAGAAGAGGCTTTAAGCCTGGCCTCAGGCTACAAACATTCTACCAAACATCATTCTTTCTAGTCAACTGTATAACTTTGTTGGTAGGTAGGTCTCATAGTAAGTAACGTTATAGGCAACTGCAACAACATAACGGTAGAAACATCTGACAATAAAAAGGAATTGTGAAATATTCAGACAGCCCTAAACTTTTATTGTGATCACAGTTTATTTATTTATTTTTTTTGTCTTTTAATAATATGTAATAAATTACACTTGTCAACAAAGCCTCCCAGCCTATTTAGCAATAATTTACACATTTTGCCACAATCCAACATGTGTCTTAGCATGTATCTGACATGTATCCTTGGGTTTGGGGGGGGGTCACTGCCCCTCTGAACGTCTGTGCACGTCACTGTTAACTTGTGTATTTGCCTTTTTAAGGTTGAGTTTTGGTCTTGTCTGTGCTGCGCATCAGTTTTCAAAATTCTGAAATAAACTTATACTGACATTCACCTCCATTCGTAAACTTGAGTCATGCTGTTTACTTCATCATTGAATATGGTTGAATACCTCAGCACTCCACAAGAGGCATTCCACTCAGAATTGTTTGGAACCCCTGACAATGGGAGTAAATGATGATTTAATCCTCTCAAGTCATTCCTGAGGCAAAAAAAAAAAAATCTCTGTGCACAAATATAAAATATAAAATGCTAATCTATGCCACAAACTGAAAAATCAAACCAGTATTTGAACTAGAAAAAGTCATAAAATAGTTAAAAACTCCATTTCTCTTTCTTTCACTTCTAAAAATTGTCTCAGCTGTCCACCCTTGGGGTGCCATAATCTTCATTTTAATATCACTAATCGGGAACTTTTTCAAATTACTTTTCCGTGATCTCATTTCAGTTCCTCAATAGATGTGGGGAGATCTTTTTTTTCCAGTCAAAAGGGAATTCAAAAGAGGGAGGATGGAATCAGGGTTATCTGATCAGAAACAGAGGCTTTGAGGAAAGAAATGCTGACATGATCATTAAACTGAGGAACAGAGACAGGAACATGGTGCAGGGTTGATACTTTTGTTCACCTATCAGCAGCATAACAGATTACAGAAGGCCTTTGATTCAATATGCTAAGCTTGCAATATTCCTCTCTCTCTCTCTCTCTCTCTCTCTCTCTCAGATATAATAGCGGATGATCACGATCGTTTGCCACTGGAATTGATTGGGTCTTGGTGGAAGTCACAGGATGTAAGTTCTTCTGTAGTGAGCCTGCATTGCTATGCATCACCTGACCTGGCCAGTGGCGTTGCTGAGATTCAAACTAGATGATGGGTTTAAAAAAAAAAAAAAAGGGGAAGGAAATAGGAGAAATATTTCTGTGCTGGCAGGTTTTGAGACACTGAGCAAAGTCTGACATGAAATCTACTGGGTTTCTTTTGCAACATTTTGTTTGCTTGTATATGTTGCCCTTGGTTTCTTTCCTGTGTTAATGACAGTCAACTTTGGTAAAGCCTTCAGTCCAAGATTTACTCCCCTTTTCAAATTTATAACCACAATTTGATTAAAAATCAGGACGTTTCAGAAAAATTCTTCCGCGCATAAAGAAAGCAAGGATTCTAAGCTGGCTTCTGTAACACGGAGGGAACATAACCAGTTTTACATTTGAAGTCTGAGAATTGACTTAAAATCATACCTTAAATTCTGAACTTATTATGGAAATACAAGTTAAAACACAGATAGCCCTCGATTCGCATAAGAATTCTGTCAAAATTAAGTGTTTTGGGGTGTGAAGAAGCATTTATCTTGGTTTGATTTGGCTGAACTATTGTTGTACCTTTGACATTTGAGCACCATGTCATGACTGCATAGCTTCAAACTGAGCAACACTTATGCTAACACTAACCCGTAATAGTGAGGTTAGTAATCTGAATCAACAGAAAAAAACATATTAGTCCTATCATTAATGCTGTTTTTACACTTTCATTGTATTAAGGAAATTATTTCTAGACTGTAATATTGTAATATGCTTATTCACTGCCCCTAAGATTATCTGAAACCATTTTTTATACTGTAGATCTGATCAAGAAACATAGTACTTTACCAAATGTATGTCTATTGCATCTCTAAATGTTCACTGTCACCAACAGACTCTACCATTATGGGAAGGTGGCAAATATGGGAAAGGCATCAAATATCATCAGGCAGATCATGTAGTTGACAGCCACACATACTCAGAATACCTTACAAACACACGAGCACACCCACCCACACGCACGCACGCATGCTCGCACGCACACACACACGCACAAATTCCCAACATGTTAATTCAAGTTCAGTTCAATATAATAGGAATAGAAATAGAACTTCCTTCCACGACTGCTCGTAAAATGCAGAGGCCTGAATGGCAAATTCGAGATGCCAGAGGTGTTTAGCATTCTTTCTCAGTTATACACGAGAGAGAGAGAGAGAGAGAGAGAGAAAAGATTGGTTCAGTCATTTCTTTTTTTTTTTTTTTTTTCTCTCTCTCTCTCCTTTTTTTTTTTTTTTTGAGTCTAATGAGCTAGTCTTCTACCATGGGAAGAATTCATGCACAGGCATAATGCAGGTGAATGAGCCTGAGATTGAAATGTGTGAAGAGATGAGAAAAGAGCATATCTTAGTGACATAGAAACATAATTAGACATATGTACATCTACATATATGCATATATATGTGCGTGCGCACGCGCACACACACACACACACACACTATGACTTATGATACCCTGTGTGTGTGTGTGTGTGTGTGTGTGTGTGTGTGTGTGCACGTGCATATATATGTTGTCTTGCATATATTTTCTTGCAATGTAACATCTATAATTGGTCCCTGCTTAAACAGCGTTTGTGTTTGTTACACATTACTGTGTTCTGTGTTATTGCTGAGCTGCTGCATGTCATGCTATCTTAAAAGAACACTCTCACCTTAAAAGACCTTTGAAAAATTCTAGCTGTGACTGACTTAATAGGATTCAGCAGTGAAGGCTCTCCCTCACTGCAGACCTATTCTCCCATCCATCCTCTTTAACAGGGAAAGATCTACATGGCTAAGAAACAAAGTTAAGATGAAAATGAAAAGAACCGAGAGGAGAAAGGAGATGGACAACAGCTCTTTCAACTCTCAAACTCACATTGACCTTTTACCTTCGAGTCTGTCCCGCTGTGGAGGAGACTTAAATGTTTGTGTGGATGTGCTTGTGCTTGTGTGTGTGTGTGTGTGTGTGTGTGTGTGCATGTACATCCATGCCAACAGTTCTCATGGTTATCATACCTTTGATTGTGGCTCAAGGTTCTTGATTGATTCATTATCATTGGGCGTCAGGTCCCCCAAGGCTGCAGTGCTGCGCTTGTCAGAGAGGCGGGTAGTAATTGGCAGATATTCAAGGTCACTGGTACAGCCAAATAAGAGGAGAGAGAGCAACTGAGAGAGAGAAAGAGGAAGAGAGAGAGAGAGAGAGAGAGAGAGAGAGAGAGAACTCTGGTTGATCAAAACTATGATGAGGTGATTAAGCCAAAAGAGCTATGCCTTTATGAACAATAAAAACAGCGGCATAGTTAATCCATGTTAATGGACTTGAGGTAATTAGCTGACTTTGTTTCTAACTGTTTATTGATCTCTTCTGTCCTCCTTATGAAACTGGGATTTACGTTTTCCCTCTCTCACTCTCTCTCTCTCTCTCACACACACACACACCGACACATACACACATATGCGTGCGCATGCACACACACACCCACACACACATACACACACACAAAAAAAACTACTGGTGGATGAAGACACTTTTCCTTTAAAAAACGTAGTGATTTTGAATTATTTTGTTTTTAAAAATCCAACAGAATTGTTTCCATCTATGTTCTGAAAATTACATTTGGGATTTGAGCCAATGGACACTGTTATAGAAAATAGTGAAAAGTCATTACAGTTTTGTTTGTTTGTATTTTTTTCCCCTTTGGGCACAATTTCTTGCTTACAGAGATTATTGAGAAAGTATTGACTAATCTGCTTATCAAAAAATGACACATCTTCAAAATCTCTCCCTTT
This sequence comes from Chanos chanos, assembly GCF_902362185.1. Classification (NCBI taxonomy): domain Eukaryota; kingdom Metazoa; phylum Chordata; class Actinopteri; order Gonorynchiformes; family Chanidae; genus Chanos; species Chanos chanos. The sequence continues at coordinate 39,385,109 of NC_044499.1, read as the reverse complement.
TTTTCCCCACAAAATCCATTAAGTCAGCACTGCTTGAAAAGCTTTTCCACACTAAGGCTTTGTAATTTTCCAGTCATGGGATATACACATTATGGTTTTGTTTTAACAAGATTGAGACTCAAGGTCATTTCAGTGTCCATTTTATAGCTGGATACTCCTTTAAGTCCAACCTCTTCTCCTCCTAGGTGGTAAAGTCCTTTGGAATTTCATAAAGTTCTCTGAACAGGGTGTCATTGGCTTTGATGACATTATTTGCTCCCACATGTCTAGCTTGACTGTCAGACTTAATTAAAAGTATGCCATGTCTGATGTAAGTCTCAGCCCCAGCATCACCTTTGGCATATTCATTTCCATTCCAGAAAAGATAAGAGTAACTCCAGGAAAAAAAAGAAAAAAAAAACAAAACATGAAGCATTGGGCTGAACTGAGGGAGTCTCAGTACAACTGAGTTAAATGAAGAAACCTTTGATGAGGCTGGAGAATATGTTGTGTTTGGAATGCATTTCCAAATCATCATTACATAGAGTAAAACCTGATACAATCTGCTTATGAAGGTGAGTTGAACTCTGATGTGTATACCTGAGTAAATCAGAGTCGTGGCCTTTGAGAAAAGTGTAAAGGTCACAGAAGAAGAACAACCCCTCACATCAAGGCAACGAGGTACAACAAGGCCACTCGAGTAAAAAGCAGTGTTATTTACACTGCTATGATTCATTAACATTTGATGCTCAGAGTCACTGTCTAACTCTCCTGGCTATAACCATCACTTCTGCACTCCTCCTGAGAAACTATGCTATTTTCATTGCTCTCCCTCCCCCTCTCTCTCTCTCTCTCTCTCTCTCTCTCTCTCTCTTTCTGACTTCTTTACTCTTTCCTTCCTGTCATATCTCATACCACTACTCTTTCTTTCTTCTTCTTCCTTTAAATAGGACGTGGTCTCTGTGCTCCTGGAATTCCTTTCAATCAGGCTGGCAGGTAAAGAGTCAGAGAGAGTGCAGAGGCACTTTCTCTTTCTCTTTCTCTCTCTCTCTCTCTCTCTCTCTCTCTCTCTCTCTCTCTCACACACACACACACACACACACACACACACACAGAGCATAAGGAGCAGGCGAGACCCTCTGTCGATACATCACCAGCGAAATTACCTTCTCTCCAGCTGGCCTACTTTAATCTCTCCTTCTCTATTGAGGCGCTGAACACACTCTTCTCTGTCCTATTGACAACTTCAAATGGGTTTGCCAACTTGATTGACAACTTTGTCTAGCCTGACAAAAACGTAATGCAGTGGCAGACAAAAACAGAAGCAAAGTTCTGTGGACTTTAATCTGGCTTGGCCGATTACATTCGCTCTGCTGTCTTATTATGTTTCATTGTATCAGATGGGGCTATTGAAGTCTGTATATTGTGTGGAAGTGTGATTGTGTGTATATGTGTCTATGAGTGTGTGTGCCTGTGTGTGTGTTGCTGAGTGTATGTGTGTGCACACACCTGCTTTACTTTTCTCTACAAATATCTTCTCAAAGCCATTTTCTTTGTCTCCTTTCACATTGTTTCTTTCTTTCTTTCTTTCTTTCTTTCTTTCTTTCACATGACCGGTTTTTTGGTACGTCTGTAAGAAATTCTGTTACATGGTCTACCCACAGAGCTTTTCATATTTTTAGTGTGCACTAGCTTATTTTGCAGTGGTGATGACCAGTCCTCCAAGCCTTGGATATGCTGTAATATTCACAATGTTATAATTGTGTGAAACATGTTGTGCCACATTTATGGCATGCTATTATTTAGCCTATTCTGTTGAGTAGGTTACTTAATATGGAAGTATGTTTTAGAAGCTATGCACATAAAGAAATACAATTGTTCTAATCAACTGAATTCATGTCTCATCTCTCTCTCTCTCTCTCTCTCTCTCTCTCTCTCTCTCTCTCCCTTTTTTTGCCAGTGACCTTTCATTGTGTGGTCACTCAGTGTAATTACAGCTTCAGACAATAACTATCATAACAATCTCCTTCAGAAGTCTCCCAATTAAACAATGATTAGAGTGCTGAAAGTGCCACGCGGGTGCGTGTAAGTGTCGTCATAATTGAATTAACACACTGTAATGATGGGATAGGTTGGATGGTGGGACTAATTGCTGGACATTTAGGTATACACCCTGATTATTTCTGGACATATAAGATCTTGGTCACCGCTCAAACCAAGGCAGATCTCTTAGTAATGTGTTTACAGTGTGAAAAGTCTCTCTCTCTCTCTCTCTCTCTCTCTCTCTCTCTCTCTCTCTCACACACACACACACACACACACTCACACATTCACTCTCCCCCATTCTCTCACTGCAAAAAAGCTTTGTGGTCATTTTGTTGTTGTTGTTGTTTTTTATTTGGTCTCGGGGAGGGATGTCAGTCTAAATGACTGAAGATGAAGATGCAAATCAGGAGCAGGGAGATTTTGCAAATTTGCAAGTCTACCAAATATTGTTGACTGCCTCTTGTTTTGAAAAGCATAATTCCCTTGACATTCTCATACTCTGGCATTGCAATTGCCATTTTCATGTCAGCAACCTGTCCTAGATGGCATTTTATTTTCTCCAGAACGTTATGTTCTGTATATGTGATAAAGGGTATCGCTTATAATTGGTTCATAGCGTGAGAGTGGCTTCTGCATACAGTCTAACGAGTTCAATGAGCTTGAAGAAGAGGACTGTCAGAGAAAATAGATTTCAGGTTTGAAGATCTCACGCTTATTTTGAGATTCAACTGCAGGAAGTGTCTTCAAGATAGCATGGAGATCTATGATTAGAAAATGTTTATTGTATTTCATTTAAGACTCAGTTACACTTAATTAAAATACAGACAGCTTCTCTCTCACAAAATCACTTCAGTGTAAGCATAAAGTTTATAATGTGTACCATAAGTTCTATGTAAGAGCTAGAATGTGCAAGCGCTTTTATGTGTGTGTGTGTGTGTGTGTGTGTGTGTGTTTTGTGTGTATGTGAGAGAGAGAGAGAGAGAGAGAGAGAGAATACATTTATTGACATGGCAAAGTGCCAAGAAGAATTCTTACACTCCATTAAGTCATGGTTGAACCTGTTCCATTTTGACCTTTAAAAAGGTTAGTTGTGGTGTAGCTTATGAGATAACTTTGTTCTGCCATCCAGTATGACATTCGTAGTTAAACGATACGATAAAAAGTCAAAAAGAGCAAGTTGTAACAATGGAATGCAACAAATGTAAGTCAAGTGAAAAAAGGCTGGTTTTGCTCCCAGAAAAGGTACTACAACTGACCTTACACTTTTCACTTTTTTTGTCCTTTTCTAAAAATATATTTCTTATGTTTACTTTTGTAGAAATATCTAAATCACATTTATAAAGTGTTTTTATTTTTATCTTATCATGGTGTTGAAGTAATTAACTACATAATATGATAATAAGTAACTTCAACAATATATAAGTATGTGAACAAACAAACACAAACAAAAACAGCTCTTCATTACATGTAAAATATTTCAAAAGAAATCATGATTACACAATCGATACAATTTATGAGATATTTTAAATATTTTTTGACTTACTAAACACTTTATACCTGGCAAATCGTTTCCACATTTCCATCTATGCAAGTTTAGAACAGTGATAAACAGTAAACTGCATTAGAATCTGGAAATATTCATATCCAGCTAGTCCTGCAATGGTGACGCACTTACAGCTGGGAAAGCCTCAGAAATACACTGTCCTGCTGCATGCTTCTAAAAGCCCCTTTGTCTTGTGTTATGAATATTTATGAGGGCTTGTATATACTATGTGTCACTCATAATTAGCCACACCAATTTGGCTTTGCACTGGTAAAGGTGAGGTGACATGCAGACCATGAAACCTGCTGTGGAAATGAGCTACCTCCAGAGGCGAGTCGTCTAAATATGGACTTGCACGCGTTCCATTCTTTCACATTTGTGAATCGCAGAGGTTAAAGACTCAAAATCTCCCACAGACTATGTGTATGTCAGTAGATGATGCTGTATCCCTCAATCTCTGGCCAGACAAATGATGTTTTCCAATCTTCATAGCATGGACACCTTCAGCAAATAGTTGGGGGAAAAAAAATGCTGTTACACATCAGTATACATATTTATATACTGCCAACATATAGCAACATATTTATATATTTTCATATATCTCATTACATATGTACTGAATGAAATCAATTTTCTCTCTAGGAAGACAGTTTTCAATGACATGAGGATATTGACTGAGAACATGGCAGGCGTAGATCGATATTCAGTTAATGCTATGAATATACTTGAAAACACAGTCTGCAGGCGGATTTCCTATACTTTCCTTTCTCAGACAGTATCAGCCTATCAACCTCATGCCCCAGTTTAAAAACAGATAGTGCTCTTGATAATGGTCTCATTCTCACAGAGAGAATCTTGCCATTCACCTGAAAGCCAAGTTTGACTTAGTGCACTTCAAACACTTTGCTGAACCACAGAGGAAAAACAAGAAGACAAAATGAAAAGACCTTTTTTGATTCGGGACAGGTGGGGGGGGGGGGGGGGGGGGGGGGGGGGGGTGTCGACGGGAAGAGAGAGGAGCAAATGCTGCTCCTTTGGTTTGCGATATAATGACACTGGAGATATCATCTCCTCTGAGAATAACATGCTTTTAGAACAGTCTTTCTTTTTCGCTAGCCAATAGACACTTTTTTGCTTTTCATGCAGGATTATAAAGGTAAGGGTGTACTTGTCTTAAACAGTAGAATTAGGTTATTACTGGTGAGAGCACCACCGGAAAACCTAACGTGAAGAAAAGCTTGCCAGATAATGCCCACCTGTCCAGATAAGACCAAGGGGGAGATGGAGGTAAACAAAAGTATGGCCTATTAGAGTTTGTCCACCCCTACCTTTTGATTGGAGTTAAAGTGAAAGTTCACATTTTTTAAACCTGGAGATTTTTTTTCAAATACTTGGACTTGTCACTTATATAATCCATAATCCATAAAATTCACATTTTTATTGTATTGAGATGATGGCTTTTAGACATGGTTGAAACATAGCCTTGATATCCAAATTGCTCCCACACGGCGTTCATGTGCTATCCATCAGCTTCAGGGAAACATCCAACTGTTAATTTATCAAGATTACGATGTAAGCCAAACTGTCTGGCGTGTTGGCAAAGCCAGTAATTGGAGGCCATTAGCAAGGCTCTGCCCTTCAATGAGCATGTGAAATCTATTCATATCATAGCGCTGGGATCAGGGTGCCATTCCATCAGAGATCTGCAATATCTGGTTTGGGGACACACGCCGGTCAAGGTTGCTGTCTAATAAATGAGTTCTTGTCATGTTTGCAGATGCTCAAGGTCCCTGGTGACGGTCGTCAAGGGGGAAAGCTCCATGGTTCACGTGCCCACGATTGAGAAACAGTACAGCAGATGTCCAACTTTAAAAAGCAGGAAAGAGATCTCTTTTTTTCTTGTTCCCTTCTCAGTTTCCCTCTTTCTCTTTTAGCTTTTCTCTTCCTGTACGGTCTTCTTTCACGCCACATCCCTTCGTTCACTACTCTGCGCCCTAGTACCGCTGCCATTTTTTTTTTTTCCTAAATGAACAGGCATATTCATAGGGGAAGCATTATTAACCAGTGACACAGTTGGAAGGTGTCCAGACTGATGAGTTATGGAGAGGGTTATTGATACTGGCTTGCTGATAGAAGCCTATGCTTCTGGGGAAAGGGGATTAATGCTATTAGACTTTAGCAGCGCGACACCATTCCACCACTTTGGCCTCTGATGAATAATGGAAGAGCAAGCCATTTGGTGGACGTTCACCTACTTCCCCCGGATTTTATGTACTTTGCTTTTCTTAATAAGGCTCTTACCTGTGGCTTAATTGCCTATTTAGAATTCTCCTCTTGGTGACCTAGATGTGTTTTATTTTGTAGGAGTAATTAAGTTACCTGTAAATATCCCTCGCCTGCCCATCCATCTCTCCTGCATGAACACTATTTTTTGCTTTAATTAAATTAATGGCTCCTCTGCTTGAATGCCTTATAACCCTAAATAAATTGGGAATGGAAATTGGTTTCTCACTTAGGAGAGGGCATTAGTGGACAGTGTAGAAGACCAAGGATAATGGTGTGCACATGCATATTACAAGAGCTCAAGTTCTGTAAGTCTACAAAAGAACTCTTAAGTACATTATGTAGAGAATTGTAACCACAACAAATATGTTTTACATGACATGGATAGCATTGTCATTGGAAATGATTTACATTCGACCATGGATCAACAGAGAAGCTTTATGAAGACAGAATCCGACAGCTGAGTCCCAGAACTAATGGGATGTACAACTGATTATTCAAAGACGTAAACGAACAAGGTAAAGGATTCTTTCCTTTTGGCCCACTGAGGGACTATAGTTATCTTACTGGCTGTGTCAGAGTCATGTGCTATTTAACAGCACATAGCACATATTAAAATTCAGCATGCTAGGAGACAGTGTTTAGTGACCAACATACAAACCCTTGCTGGTGTCCTGATATCAAGGCACTGAGTGTAGTGTTTTCCCCCCTTGAGGACCTCAGATCCATTTAGGAAATGGGACACTTCCCCCACATGCCCTGAGCAGCGTGGAAGACATGGAGGATGGCCCCAAGAAACACTTAAATGACACGGTGTAACAGCCTCCCTGTCTTATTAATGGTTTCTCTTACAAGGCAGCGTAGCATGCTAGAATCCCCCTGGGCTTACACGGGCAAGGGAGCACTCCACTGTAGGATATCCATTTACTCACGAGCCCATTTCAGATCTGGAGTGACCACGGCAATAAGCAGAAGGAAAAATTATGAAAGAAAAAAAAAAAAAATCAACTACAACCAACATGACGTTCACATCTACGTTGATTCATGCGTTAATGCAATTTCTCAAACCTACTTTATACTACAGTTGAGAAGTAATTAAATTAGCCTCATCTATCTTTTTACTGCTTAGGGAAGCTAGGTCAAATGACCTGCTCAGCTTTGTGGTTTATGTGGTGTATCCTCCAAGCTGAAGAACAAAATGAATGGGCAGACAGTTTAATATGTACACCGTACCAGGTACTGGGGTCAAATCACATTTTTTTTTCCCCTTCCCACCATTTCTCTTCAGTTCTTGGAGACATTGAAATCCATACCTACCGCTACTGATAATAATAATAACACCAGCACTTCTACGCACATACATGCACACAAAATTTACAATCGAACCCAATCATCTACAGGGGAGGGGGTTGTTCTGTTACATTATTAAGTGACCCTGACTTTTTAACATTACTTGATGAATGAGAAGTATCACAGAAATATAGGGCAAAATGGACTGCATTACAGGATGAACAGGTTGATCACAGAGTACATTACTTCTGAAAAATACTGTTGGGGGGGGGGGGGGGGGCGTGGGGGCAGAGGCTTTCAAAGCCAAAAAGCACTTTAATGTGCAGCCTATTGCCAAAATCATATGCCCTTAAAGAGAGAGAGAGAGAGAGAGAGAGAGAGAGAAACAGAGAGAGAGAGAGAGAGATGCACTCTGCAGTATAATACTGCTTTATGGTAGATTATATAGATTACAGGCAGGCCTTATTCTTGGGACAGAAATTGCTTCATGAAAGTGCTGTCCCATATTGGTTAGACAGTTGTCTCATTTTACTGGTCATGCTTATTTCACTAATCTTATTTATTTCAGAGGGAATACGAGGTGTGGAGGCCACCCTATTGTGCTGTACACTTTCTGATCGTGTTTTTGGAGAAGGATTGGAACTTTAGCCTCCAGCCTCCAACATTTAACCACTCTTTCCAATGTCGATCTTTCTATTATTTATTTTACTTTTTTTGTCATTTTTCAGTAAAATAACAAAGACTAGTGACTAGTGTCTTTTACAGTGAAACACAAAATTGTGAGGCAGTTTGAAAGCATAAATGATCTCAAATCTGGAAGACGGCTCAAATCCGTTTTCTCTTTTTTTTCCCTTTTTTTTTCTTTTTTTCTTTTTTTCTTTTTTTTTTTTATAAAGGATGTTGGACATCCTTATGAAACAATCATTTTTTAGAAAAAATATTTTGAGTGTGTAACCTTTGGATAATCTTTCCCAAACAGTTTTTGACTTTCCTAGCCACCGCACATTTCAGGGGTACATTTCAAGTCATACCCCCTTTCAGAACTGTGTGAAAATGAGCTTTTTATTCAAGTGATTACCTTGCTTGGCATGGAGAATATATAAACAGTCAAAGCTCTCAGTGTTTATGCTTGTCTTTCGGAGAGTTCATGTGGTGGATTAGTCCTTTGTACTGGTGCTGAGAATTGTTGCATTTTTAGCATTTCATTCAAGCACATTCCCTGACTTGCTGAGTGGTTGGGTACAGTGATGTTAATGATATGTATTGGGAAGCCTATAAACCAGTAAAATTTGGAGCTGTATCTCTGTCATGCATGTACCCAGCAGTAACTGCTGCTTGATCTCCCAAAGATTAGTTACTTTTTAAAGCTAGCTAGACTGTGTACATACTTTACACAACTATTTGTGTTTGGGAGTCTGTCTGGTGCTTGCTCAAGCAGTAAGGTGTAAAAACAATATATGAGTGCATTTCTAAAGGTAGCACTAATTAGCATATATAGATTATCAGACCTTACTGTGTCCACAGCTTATAGCTGCATATCTGTTTGCAAGAGATAAACTTAAAATCACATATAATGTATTTGCAAGACAAGCAGGCATAATAGCTTATAAACCCTGTGAACTAACATATATAATCACATATCGCACTTTTTAATTATCCTTGTGTGTTGCCTTATCTTTGGGTAGTTTAGCTTGCTTATGTTTTATTTTCCACAATTCTATTATTTTTCATTTAAGGAAGAAAAGAGTGGAAAACAGCTCATCAAATTTTGTTTGGTAGTTGGTAACAAAATATTCCTTTTATCTGTACAGCACCATATGATCAGAAAACTGTTTTGTGACACAATGTCCAGCAATGATGGGAGAGAAAAAAATCACCACATAGCTCACTTTTACTTTTCTTCAAAAGTAATGAACATCTTGAATCAGACTTGAAGTATATTACACTGGATGAGATAGATAATCCCAAAAGTAGGGTGTGATTTGGAAGTGTATTAACCATGTCCACAGCTGCCATTCAAAGCATACCACAATTACAAATTCTCCCAAACAGTAAGGCCATTAAAGACGGGGAACCAAATTCACCTTTTTATGGTTGCTACAGTAGCAAATTTAGTTTATCTGGGAACGTCTAGCAGTGGTAATTATAATTCACCAGTAGATCGACATACACAGGTTGAGGCCCATGAATCCAAAACAGTAGCACGAAGTATACAAGCACACTTTAAGGGACCAGAGAGGTTTGCAAAGGCAGTGGGCAAGCAGACATTAGCGTTTAGAGGCTCTGCTAAGCTCAGCAGCTGCATTTGCTAGCTACTCAAGTCAAACCCCGGAACTCTGACATGCGCCAGAAACGTTTTATTGGCTCAATCCCTGCATGATAGTAGCCGAGAATATTTCGAACAAGTTGAATCTGAAAATGCAGCAGGTTGTGTTGAAGTGATAAGAAAATACTCATCTGAAAATGAAACTGTCAGTTATGACATTAATGTTTTGGAATGTATCAGTATAAAAAAAAGCAGAACGTTCAGTAGCTCAACACCAGTGGTTGTATGCCTGGTGTCCCTGAAAAAAAGCTCTTCAATCAGTAAGATTTTGATTAGTTTGTGTAGATATCAGAAATGTTCTGACCAGTTTGCGCTTTGAACTTTTCAAGCCCTCTGCAAAGCTAGGGCTTTACAGTATCTCTTATCAGTTTCACTCACTGAATTGATGCTTAATTGATCACTTTTGCTGTGTGGAAAGTTTGTCAGATTGATTTGATATACGATTTTGTAACATGGTAAAATCTCAATTACCAGTAAAAAAATACTCAACATGGTCTGCTATGGTCCGACAGACCATAAAAATAAATGCATAAATAAATATATAAATAAATAAATAAATAACCAATTATTAACCAACTAATGAATGAATAAACAAAGGAACTAACAAACAAACGGACAAATAAATGAGTGAAAGAGCGAACGAATGAATGAATAAACAGACTGACTGATTGATGGATTAACTAAATCTATGAATAAATAAAAAATAAAATACAAGAAACTGCATAGTCTGAACTACAACAAACCGTCCTCATTTTACTGGCACTCTGAACATTGCTCAGGCTCACTTATTATGTGGTCATTTATAAGGGGTATCTGTTTCCACTCTCTCTACTAATGTATTTATTCTTATTTATTTAAAGACATGCTGCTCCTTGATTATTAAATTTACAGTATGGTACACTAAATCATAGAACCATCAACCAAGTCTCTCTCTCTCTCTCTCTCTCTCTCTCTCCAGGCACTTGCTATGCTATTTTATTAAACATTAGAGAATGGCAAACAAGAAATCTGGTAGACATCACCCATGAAAAAAACTCACAGTAAAGGCTGGCGTTCGTCCTCACACACACATACACACAAACACACACACACACACACACACACACACACACACACACACACACACACACATACATACACATACAGAAACAAAGAAACTCACAGGCACACACACACACACACACACACATGGTCAAGGCTGTCAGAAAAGAACCTTGAATCTTCTAGGGCTAACAGGACATGTCCTTTGTATTCTCTGTGAAGTCAGATCAGAGGAAGAAAAATACATAAATTAATAAATAAACAAGCATACATGAAAAAAGAAAACAACTGCATCATTCTGATGCAACAAGAAAGCAACACTGAGTGTATGTGAGAAATACTTTGTGTTAGGGAATGTGTGCTAATTAAAACATCATCTAAGGAAGGAAGGGGGGGGGTGCCTGCTTGTCACTTGTTTAGTGTTTTCAAAGTTGTGTCTTTGGAACAAGATGATCGTTTTTGGAGAGAAAATGGCATCACCAAAATTTCATGTACTTTTCTGAGCGGGGGGAAAAAAAACCCCAAAACAACAACAACAACTACAACAAAAAAATGCTAATGAATCCTGACATGATTGAGCCAAACAGAATATATTAGTCACAGAGGGGAACAGTTAAAGAGTGCAGTTGCCACACAACACATGGCACACATTGGCACGGCGTGGACCACAGTGGAAAACTTTTCAATGGGAGGGAGTAGTTTTTCAGTGTGTCTGTATCATGCGTCGTAACCACTGGCAAACCTTCTATCTCTTAGATAGAGGAGGAAAAGCAGGTAAGTAATGTCTATTTGGAAAAACATCAGTGAATAAGTTGATGATGTCTGTACACTGACTTCTGAATGAAGGCAGTTTAGCATACCTTCCTGTAGGAGCTCCTCATTTTGAAACAAAACCACCTTTTCATTTCTCTTTTCCCCCTTTGAATGAGAGAATATTAGTCCCTCAGGACATGTCCCCACAACACATGAAGATCAAGGGTGGAGGCTATCACAGTGTTCATTGGGTGAAAGGCAGGGAAGCGCCTAGGACAGGTCGCCAGTCCATCCCAGTGTGTGTGTGCATGTCCAAAAAAGTTTGTTCTTTTCTTTCTTTCTGTTTTGGTTTTTCAGTCTGACACTTGGTAGTATAGAGAAGAACCTTGACTGGCTTTAATGGCTCTAATTTTGTTTGGTTGTTTTGTTTAAAGATGCGACTGTGTTTTCTCTGTTCTGTGTGGTTAACTGAACACTGAAAATGTTGTTTTTCTGTTGTTTATCTATCTTAACCTGGGGCCAGAGCTGATTTTACCTGCTCATGGCACATTTTGATATAGACAGGCCCAAAGACTTCCTATGCCGGAAAATATTTGAATATTATTGTTTTTTTGTTTTGTTTTGTTCTGTTTTTTCCTCTCAGGCCATGAAATATGGTGACAACAAATTTTGTTGCAGAGTTGGCTGTCTCAAACTGACAAAGTGCATTTGAACATTTGAAAAGTCATTACTTGGTGCTGAAGTAATGACTATGTTAGGCTTTCTACTGTCATGTAAAATATACTAATGTTGAGAGATAAGCATGAGAGAAAAAAAAATATGATAGCTTGCCCCAGTATATCTTACAGTCTCTTGGAGTTTCCTGCAATAAAACAGTTTATGAAGCCAAATAAATTAATAATTCACTTCCCACATGTAGAAAAGGACCCAAATAGCATAAAAAGAACTCACAAAAAAGAATCTACATAGTAATAAAACCAGAAGCATAACTGTCATGAAAAACCTTGAAAGACAGAAAAGCCAAAACCTTCAGAGACCACCTGCACAAAGTTTCCTCATATCTGAAGGTCAACAGCAGAAAAGCAATATAATCAGTTTAACAAGGTATGATAGCATCACCAATGAAGGATTAACGTACTCACAAAGCCAGTTACCATAAGAGAACTCACAAACCATCTGAAAAGGTTTAAAGGTTAAAGTTCCTTGAGAAGGTGAAAGCTCCTTTAAAGGTTTTTCATAATTTTCTCCAAGCAGTACAATCAAAATAAAAGTGGGCGGTGCTGTCTGAACGCCTATCATCCAAGAGTCGGGCTCCGAAGAGTTGCCCTCAATCCACTGCTGTTTTTAAACTGTGCATTCGATATTTCCAACCTTTCTTTTGCTACATGTCATGTTCATGTCACAATCATGCAACTGCAATATGTAGCAAAAAAAAAATCCCTCCAAATTTAAATCTTGATCAAAATCAAAATAAATTAATTAGATGTCGTGTGAAATATGACCCTGCAAAAACACAGCATAATGCTCACGGCAAATGGTAAATGAAAAATCAAAACTGTCACTCAATCTAACATTAAATGGTCGTAATTAAATGATCATATGAAGTGGACCACGGATATCAAGAATTTTGAAGGAGAGCTAAGGCAAACATTAAATGATCTGAAGGTCAGAAGAACCAGAGTGGCACCATTATGCATAATGAGAGTCTATCAAAGATGTGTGTGTTACTGTTCTATATGCTTTACCATGACGATAATAATAGAAGAAGCAAGAACCCTTGTCCACCTGAACATAATACCCTTAAATCTGATCAAACTCTGCTGAGCACTGGTAAACAGGCTACCTTGTTCATCTCACATCCCTGCAGCTCCAAACCTTATTCTTATCCAAGGTTATAAAGGAAAAAAAAATTCGAGACGAAACAAATCAAAACAAAACAAACCTGAAACGAACTCTTTCACTACATTGTTAACATTGCATGCCTAGCACCCCTCATATTCCATTCTTTTGGCATATTACTTTTGCTTTTTTTCCTGTTTTCAAGTGCAAACTAAACAAACAAAAAAAAAATATTGTGCCTCCAAGGCAGTCAAGACATTTCCCTCATATTGATAGAAAAGAGGCAAAGCTCTGTACTCTCCATCCAGGCGCACGGACTCCCTGCTAATGGTCGAACAGTTGTAACTGTTGTGTACCTGGTGATAACTGGCTTTGCACATCCTGCTGTGCATGAGCAGTCATTTTGGTTGTTATCTTATATGGGCATCTCTATCTTTGTCACATGACTGGTCAATTGATCCCCTGCTTACTAGTATGAGTTCAGCCAAAAACGATATGAAGCCAGTCACAACCAGCTGTAGGGACAGATAAATGAATTTTTAACCGATGATGTTTTGGAGGAGATACCCATTTGCTTAATTCTCTTTGCCAAAGACGCTTGATCATCAGTGACTGTTGTTTAACACCTTGTTCCCGACACTTATGAAATTGAAAACAACACATGAAATAAGCAGGATTTATGGATGTCTCTTGTCATCTTTTTCTGTGACAGACATTTGTCTAGTTTTTCTTCACGCTCTAAATAATCGTATCCATCATTCAAATATTTCAATGGTTCAAGTTTTATGTCAAAAATATCTTTCTTGTACAGTTTCTTCCATCCAAATAGTGCAACACACTCGTTGTCTAACACACTCACTCAAAGGAGTACACACGCATACCTCAGAAGCATATGCACATATGGATGAAAACATTTAAACTCCATATCAGCACATGAAATATACATGGTGGAGGAGCATTCTCGGGCTAAATGCTCCATATTAATGGAGTGATTAGAAATGTATCTCTCTCTCAGGGCACAGCACCATATTTTGCCCTATTAAGCCCTGCTGAGTAGCACCCTGCTGAGTCAGAACCTCTTTGTAACACACATTAATATTAAAATGCTTATTACTATAAGTACCTGTCATTCGCAAAGTCAACAGAGGTCACAACCAGTAGGAATCTACTGAACCCCCCTCAGTGAAAGCATGAGTGAACCTGTTTTTATTTTCTCTCTTTAAAAGCATAGAGAAATTAGTTCAGCAAAAGTGAAGAAACATGCATAAACAATGGCAGGACGAATACATTTGCAAATACAAAGGTTGCACCACTAGAAAGGGAAGGGGAGAGGAGCTAGACCGAGATGACTGAGGTGAGGGGTGAAGTGCTTTTCTATATTTCACTTAAATATAACATTTTATGGACATATTTGACATCTACTCTTCCTTGTAATCTAGCATGTGTTTATACATTGTGATGCTGAAATTTCGGCTTAAACGGTTTCAGCATGAGGAACTAGGAATGGGGTGGGTGCTCAATTTACTAAATAAACAAATGTGTCAGATGGTAGTATAGTTGACTTTATTTACTTAAATAAATAAATGTATTTATTTTTATTTAAATAAATAAACAAAAAAACCCCTCAAATTTACCTATTCCTATATTTAATTCTAAATAATAATTATTACAGTAGTGCATGTCTAAATGAACATCGCATGCTAGGATTAAATTAAACATGCACACACACACACATATACACACACACACACGCACACACGGAGGATAATTTTTCTACGGGTCCTGATAATGTAAGTTAGATCAATGCAGACAACATGTACATTGTTTTCAACGTACAAGTGCTCAGCTGCCATTTGAGTTCAGTTCGGCACAAGCAAAATAAAGCAAATAAAAACCACTACTCTGACTAATCCAAAGGATCAAACATAGATTTTCAACCTGAAGCCAGTGAGTCATGTGCCTCTTTCCAAGAACTGTTGATTAAGGTGATGGAATTAGACATGACTGAGACCAATAAGATTCAGCTTTTTAATTGCCCACCACCCTGCAGTTACATTTTATATTTGTTAGTCCACAGTCTCTGGTTGTAAATGTCAAATTCTGTGTTGAGCACTTTGCCTTTAGTTGAAACGGCTTGGAGAGGTAACAAGCACTAATTTAAAGTCGATTCAGTGTGCTTACACACAGCACCATGAAGAAGTAATGAATGTTATCATGTAGAGCTTGCTACAGAGAGAATGACAAATGAAGAGGCTTGTAAACACTGAAGCCGTCAGAGTGTTGTGATGCTATCGAAGGTCTTGTTGCATTATAGCTCATTACTGGCACAGCACCCCTATTATCATTAAAAAGGGCTGCTATCGCTAATCAGATCTTTGCACATATCATTCTGGCTAGAAACCAAAACTGAAACACTGGAGAAAATGAAACAAACTTCTCTTTTTCTTCTTTTTAACCAACCAAAATACTCATTTTGAGTGTTTTTCTCCAAGACAGTGACAAAAAAGACCACAAATCCTTGCTATAGACCAAAAAATCCGTTACTGTAGTGTCAGTCTTATATCATTTTGAATGTTTCAACATTGTTTTTAATTACAAAATAATAAATGGTAAAAAAAAAGAAAGAAAGAGGAAAAAGAAAACATACATGCTTATATACATGGAGTGTAAGAATACCAATCACTGACTATGCTTCTATAGCAGTCACACCCATGACCTCTCTGTGAAATTAAGGTAGATGTTAGATGCATTAAGAGCAGATAGTCTAGGATGGGAAATGTCTGACAATGATTAATCACCAGCAGCTCATCATTTAAGGCTGACATAAAAAGAGAGGACATAGGATGATGGACTGTCAATCAAATAACTTAGGAACTTTATTTATGATTTGCACTCAAGTTGCATCAGCTCACTTTTTCAACCTTTTTTTTTTTCTTCTTTTTTTGAATTCCCCCAAACAAAAAAGTTCCTGGTCAAATAAAAAGTAGTGGTTTGGTCAAAATTAAAGAAATTAAAATGATTTTAAGTTAATTTGAACTTTTATTGGCTTGGTAAATTCTTAAACAGTATTGCATTAATGTATTATCAGTGAAGATGCTTGTAGAGATGTAAAGGTACAAAGACGTGTTCTCTAAAAAGAGAAGATCTAACCCAATTCTCATAATGGATTTTTTTTTTTTTTTTTTTATCAGAGGGGAGACATAGAACACATAAATATGGAGGTGAATCATTGTCACAAAATGTTTTCAGTACAAGAATGAAAGGCAGAGGCAGAATGTTTCTGATCTCTTAAAGGCAATTTTGGGAAACCGCTTCATGCAGTGAAATGCCCCGTCCTCATTCCATTTCTCTCATGGAGGCCATCTGTTGTGTGGACATCCTGACTCATAGTGGATATGGTTATGTTTAGGAATACCCCTGGTGATCTTGGGTCAGAGCTCATGGCTAAGTTTAAAACAGCAAAATGTGAAAAAAACACTGCAGTTTTCAACTGAAATACAGAGTGAAAAATGACATGTATTAGTAGCTCTCTCTCTCTCTCTCTCTCTCTCTCTCTCTCTCTCTCTCTTGCTCTCTCTGTGTCTCTCTCCCTACCCCATGACTGTCACATGTACAAGTGCTATAGCTCTAACATTATGGTAGAGGTAGGTGGCTTGTCCAAGGTCACGTGACCAGTTAGTCTGATAACCGGATAGGAGAACTGTGACCTGTTGCCAGCACCAGTTGGACTCATTAAGCATTCGTTAGCAGGTTGCCATGGCGTTTACAAGGAGCTAAGACTGTTGTGCTACCATGACTGCCAAGACAGACGGCAACGTGTGCATGTAGATTATCATAACAGCATTGGCAACAGAAGCACCTGGTCTCGGTTTGCTGGGTTGGACTTGCTCTGCAGTAATCTGAGGTAAGCATAGCGCAGTCTCCTTGAGATAACTTGCGGCAGTTACTCACAGGAAACACCTTTTTTTTTTTTGTGATCAGTACACAAAACATGAATGCTATATACATAATGTAACATTCTCTCTGGACAACATGAATTCGATGCTGAACAGATACTCTCCTTCCTTTGATATTTGTATATTGCGCTCCTTGTAGTGGTCTGTCCTGTCACAAAGAGACTTGGTGTTCCTTGTTTGTTTCTTTATCTTTTCATCACATTCTGAGTCACAGTCCTGCTCAAAACATAACAAAACTCAATGAAATGTGGTAATGAATTTTCTCTTTCAAACACAGTCAGTTTGCAGGACTCATTAATTTTGGTCAGTTGTAAATGGTTTCCTTGTCTTAGACCTTGTGTGTGTGTGTGTGTGTGTGTGTGAGTAAAGGGTACACTGAGCAGGCTGGCATCACAAGGATGAGTCTCACTCAGGGTAATGAGTTCCTCTGAGATGTTTCAGCCCAGCTCAACTGAATAATCACGCTTCATTTCATCACTAGTATAAGAGAAATGGGAAGCGCGTGTGTGTGTGTGTGTGTGTGTGTGTGTGTGTGTGTGTGCATGTTTGTCTTTGCATGTGTGTGTGTGTGTGAGCGAGTGCGTGTGTGTGTGTGTGCCTATGTGTGTATACACATGTGTTTAAATATGAAAACTTTACGATCAATGTTAAGCATCATATCTTGTTTGCTTGGATTTCCATGGCTAAACATAGTGATAAACAATGCCAAGGACCTTTTCACAAGGCTTTCTGATATTTTCTCTGTGTATAGTGCCACCCCCCACCCCTGTTCCCCTGGGATCATTCTGACAACATCAGGTTAGCGATTTGTGATTTGCTAGTGTTGCATGTTAAATGTAATCAGTCAGCATTTACTCAGTAGTATGGCAAGGCTGTCACACTTGCCTTCTTTCTGCTCTCTGTTTTCTGCAGAGAATGCAAATATCAACATCTGCTCTTATCAAAAGAGAATGTTGACATGCATCAGGCGAACAGTGCCATTGACTCTGACAGAATGTTCAACACTCATGTTTGAGCAACTTCAATTTCACTTCGCAAGATCTGCATTTTTTGTTTGTTTGTTTGTTTGTTTTTTTGTTTTTCTTTTTCTTTTGCTTTTTTCATGATTATACTACAGTACCATAACAAGAATTCTCATGGTTACAATTTTCTTTTTTTAACACCAAAAGGCAAAACTAAAAGCACTCAAAACAAGAGAGAATCACTTTTGATGTCGAGTAGAGCACCATAATGGTCTGAAACACCCTTCAACTCTCCAACACCCTCTGCACACACGTCATGACTTTTTTCTTAGTCTTTTGAATGGAAGTAAGACACACTGGCGGTGATGCACGAATGAACATCAGTGAGCAACAGCTCTCGCCACAGTTGTCTCTCCTGGAGTCTGTTTTTTATAGAAAAGGGTTGATTTTAAGTTCAATTGGACATTTGACCATTTCTAACACTTTCATACTATTGTTGCTGTCGGACTAGCTTGTCATTGCTTTCGTGGCTTAACGTCCAATATTGCCAGTAAAGAAAATCAATCATCATTAGCTCATACTGAAGAGGTTAACGTTACCTCACATCACCAAACGCCCCGTTTTATTGTCGTCACAATGTAGTGTTAACAGTGTTTTCATTGATTGCTCCACTTGTCTTCCTGGTGCTGGATTTCCTATATCTAGACATGCTGGATGATGGAAAGGCCAAGGATATTTCGCATACTCAGTATTCTATTGGTAGAATGTGACAGCAGGAAGGACTGCCTACTGTCATGCCCAGAAAGCTCCATGCCTCACAAGCCCAAATGGCTTTAGCTTGGCTCTGCAAGGCATCTGGACAACACCTTCCAAGGCACTACCAGGGCCTGCTGGGGAATCATAGTCTGTTTGAATTTCAAAGCTTCTGGTGAATGTAACTGTGCTATGGAATCATGTACCCTCAACCCCACCTCTTCTCACACATTCACACTCACGAAGATAGAGAAACATGAGGTGACCCATGTGCACACACACATATACACAGCGCCAAGAACAATGAGGGGGCAGTCACCTACTCATACTTAGCTTAAGTTTAATCATCATAACCCCATCAACAAATGTTTTATGGAATCTGGTGTAGGTCACATTGCCATTAAAATAGATTCCGCGTTATGCACAAATACAAAGATGCACATAAACACTTAACATGTGTTGCCCACATAGCCTGCAATTCACAGAACAAGGTCAAAGTTTAAAAATACCAAGAGGCATTACATTTTCCAAAATAACTCACTAGAGCAATTCCCAGCTGTACTTTAAGCAAGACTGCTGCGGCACCAAAAGGGATGAGGTTTACTTTTGGGGTATAAACACAAATGGCCTACAAAAAAAAAATGTCAGGCATTTGAAATAAAAACATCAACAACAACAACAGGGTATGCAAAAATCACAGAGTCTCCTAACTTTGATACTGTACATAACCTGTTAATCTTTCTTTGGTATTTGAAAAGGGGTGGGGGGGTGGGGGCTGGGTAATACTTTTTTTTTTTGGACAATCCTCTTAATACACAACACAAAATCAGCTCACCATAAAATTTCTCACCCTCACTGGTTCCTCAGATTATTTAAATGTGTTCTACCATCTAATGATGGGCTTAACCTCACGTTACCACCAAATTTTCCATTGAAAACAAACAAGAAATTCTATTTAATCCATAAATCCTCTCAAACAATTCAGAATTTTCAGAGGGAAAGAGTGGGTAGCGGTTAACAAGGTCGGCTATCCTTCTTTCTCTGGAGGGAAAAGTGGTGGAGATTGCACCCAACGGTCCAGAGAGAGAGAGTCACCACAGTGGAGAAAGCCACAGGCTGTTCACAATCACAGAATGATAATGACGAGGCCTGGGGATCCAAGGTGAGAGCTTAAGTGAGACATGTTTTGTATGCTTCTTTTGAGCTGGCATGTATTTGCAGGACCAGAATACAGGCATCAGGTGAGGTGTGTGTTCAGGTTTACGTGTGTGTGTGTGTGTGTGTGTGTGTGTGTGTGTGTGTGTGTGCGCGCATGCACGCACATTTACCCTTAAGCACAAAATAGAGGGCCTTGCAGTGAGCACAAAATGGAAAATAGAAAGAAAGGATTATATGCAATCAGTCTGAACAAGAAACAGAGAAACAGATTATACTCAACATGAGAAAGGGATGAGATCATATGAGCAAATGGCAGAGAAAGAAAGATGCAGACTATAAGAAGCAAGCCACATCCACTTTTCCTTGATCTGAAAAAATATGTGAATATTACAGACATTGATAAGACATGACACTGAGATGTAACACCTGTAACTTCTCAGAGAGAATCTGTCTGCTCTGTCCTGATGTAGCATTCGTGCTAATACGGGAGACTCACTCTGTAAAAGTGTTTAACCTCAACTTAATTAGCCTTCTGCACTTCCCTATAATCGATAACTGTAGTAACTATTTTTTTCATTTACTGACAATTTTAATTCATTGAACGTTGAGATGACAAACTATTGAACATGCGCCACTTTGGACATTCCAGTTAAGACAATAATCATCAACACACATTTATTTGCAGTTTGCACTGTAGGGATGAGTATAAAAACGAATCTCATGCTGTTTTCTTTTACTTTCATGACAGAGAAGTTCTGGCCTTCAGCAAATTTTACAGCAATTACAAGTTCCTGTAACAGCAAATTAAGATCCCTTCCTTAATGTGTTATGGTATCAGCAACCCAGGTAGATACTGGAATATTGGGTTTGAGATTTAATTGGGTATTTGCTGTTGTGTTGTGTGAAGCCTACCATTTGGAGGGTGTGTGTGTTCGTCCACACACAGTTGTGGATAAGTTGCCAGCTTCCAGAGGTGGGGATTAAACATGTATGTAAGCTGGACAGGGATTAACTGCAGATAGGAGTCAGTAATCACAATGCTCCTATTAAATTGTGTGTGTGTGTGTGTGTGTGTGTGTGTGAGTGTGAGCATGAGCACATGAGAGAGAGAGAGAGAGAGAGAGAGAGAGAGAGAGAAGGCTACTAAGGAAAAGAGGAAAAACTCATCCATTCAGAACCATAGCAGGTAAAATATAACAATATATCTGTAGATGTATAATATACATATGACAATACAGACTTGTGTTTTTAAGGATATGGTCCATCCAGCTGTCTATTCTATGTCTTGCTCTTATACAACACGTCAACATATCTTCTGTCAGTCCTCATCTCAGAAAGCGATATAGCATTTTAATTCAGTACAGGTGTAGCATTTTAATTCAGTACAGACATTAAAGAGATAATATATGACCAGGCCTTTCAGTGCTGTGGAGACATAATTAAATTGGAGGGAGAGAGAGACAGAGAGAGAGAGAGAGAGAGAGAGAGAGAGAGAGAAGGCATCCCATACTACTAAATATATATATATATATATATATATATATATATATATATATATATATATATATATATATATAATGAGCACATGGACATTTGCCACACAAGTGATTTGATGGAGAGACATAGGAATCTGGCATCTGCTTAAAGATACAACTAAATAAATAAATAAATAAAGTTGGGGCAAGATGCAGTTGATCCACTCATCATTATATTCAAAAATCAGTTTGGAATCATGCCTGAAACTTGCTCACCTTGTACTTTGTGAAGCACAATGAGTACACTTTAGTGGGAGGCACACTTCTAGAGAAGGTATGTGCCAACATCAGAACAGTCAGTGAATCCAGTGCAAAACAAATAGTACAGTTTACTTTTTCGTTGCTTTCAAGACTGGAATATGCAGTGCATTTTAGAGGTCAAATTTAACTACATGTGATGAGGCTTTAAAGGCAGCTCCTGAACAGACTGCACACCACAATGGGGAAGAACAAAGTCAATATCTGTCCCCTGCTTAGTAGAAGGCAAACAATCGTTTACTAATGTGATTAGATGGATGATGGCCAACTGTACGCAATTACAATGGCTCACATGACAGTGTGCTATCAGCACAGATTAAGACAAACCTGCTCCAAGAGGAGCCAAGCTGTTGCTTTGAATCAAGGAAACAAACACCGAGGCACACACACACACACACACACACACACACAGACAAAGAAAGCGCTAATGCAGTACCAGATAATGAGCATTTGATTATAAGCGGCATGAGGTGAAGTTTGCCTGTCGTACAGAACGTCATCATATTCAGCTGCATGTTTTCAAACAACATATCAGAGAGGGTAATGAGGGTGGTAAGCATTACCTTATTTAACACAAAAATACAGAGGACAAATCCATGATTCCAGCATGCATTCAATCCAGGTATCTGTCATTGGGAAGCAGTTAGAGCAGTGCTATTGTCACAACCTGCACCGCCATTTTGGACTTTTGGTTTGCCATGTCTTTGTGCTCCTGTTCTTTGTCTGCCTCCGCCCCTCACCTGTTCCTGTTTTGTCTCATTATTACCTTGTTAATTTTATCCAATCCTGTGTTGCCCTGTTCAGTTCTCCTTCTATTTAAGTCCTAGTGTTTGCCTTGTACTTTGTCTATCGTTGTTTGTGTTTTAGAGCACTCTGTCATGCTGCACCTTTTTGTTATCGGCTTTTATTAGTTTGCACTTGTATTTTTATCTTCATTTTAAGTAAAGCCTTCCGTTTTTTCACCTTCAACCATCGTGTCTTTGCACTTGGGTCCTGCACCACACCACCAGCCGTGACAGCTATTTTTCTCATTCTGATGACATTCAATAATTTAGTTCAGTTAATTTCTTATTCGCTTAGTAGATTTAAGTTCTGTAAATTCTGTAATTAATAGCAGAAATGTTTTTAAACATGAACTTAAGCTCTGACTGAAAACTGTTATTTTCACTCATGTGAAAAAGCAAAGGGACGTGACCAGTGGTCACCAACCATATCACAAGCATGGTCCAAGCCTAAAAAACAAAACAAAAAACAAACAAACAAACAAAAATCTTGGTGATGTTTCTAACAAGGTGTTTTAAATGATACCACTGGCAACATAAAAAGAAAGTGAAAAACAAGTTCAATTTCATTCATTTACTGCATGTAGACAAGTTCACAAACACATAGCCTTTCCAGTCTTCGACATTCCAATTTACACATGTCAAATAGACACGACACACTTACAGAAATGTAGTTTAAGTAATTAACCTTAAATATTCTGTTGTATTCTCTTACACTTTTTCGGGCTATTTTTATAAATACTGCAGATGCAGAGACAACACCGTGTTTGTATTAACTTTCACATGCATCCTTATTAGAGAATAATATATACCTGAACAAGAAATTATGTTTTAGTTGTCAAAGATGTTAAAAGTATTTGATTTTGAAAACTGATTTCAGTCATCAGTATCAAGTCATCTTTCTTGGTCTCTTAAGTGTGAACAACATGTTTGATTAAGACAGGAAGGTTTTTTTGTTCTTCTTTTTTTTTTTTTTTTCTTTTCTTTTTTCTCAGAATGAACATTTGCATTTTCATCTGAGAATTGCATGATGGAGTACACATCCTCTCTTTGTGTGTGAGTGTGTGTGTGTGTGTGTAGCTTAGTAGCACAATGCACCTGTAACCCACCTTAAAATTGGGCACTAAAGACAATTTTAATATTAGTTGCTGCCAAAGAAGCTAATTAATACCATGGAATGAGTTAATTTAAAATGAAGAAAGAAAGAAAGAAAGAAAGAAAGAAAGAACCAGAAGGAAACTGAAATTAATTTGCATGTACTTTATTTATGTTTCATTATCTTTTGGTCTAGTTAAAAAGTACATATTTTCTGGAAGTCGTTTTATTTTCACTGTGATGTCACTGCCTGTAGAGGGGCACTTTTCATTCTCGGATACATCCGTTTTTGTTTGTTTGTTTAGTTTTTGGGGTTTTTTTCGGCAAGCCTCAAGATCAACGCACGTGTTAGAAGTGTAAGTGAAGAATTGGGCTTGTAAAGAAACAGGAATTGAAAACTGTTGTTTATTTCGAAGCATTCTGAGAAGAAAAAGTACATTTTCCAAGACTACTTCACTACTGACCTCTCTGAAGCTTGAATACTTTGTTGTAGCTAATTACTCGAGAAGTAGCATAACATTCGCTAGTTATGCATGTTATTAGCATGCTCGTACAGGCATTGTTTGGAATGGTAACACGTACGATTATTTTGGTTTGTAACTGAAAGTAAATTTAAAACCAATTGGACTTTTATTAGTCATGTAAGTGCTCTGTTAAATTCGTTTATAAATGTCACTCTATGAGAGTAGTGCTATAGTGGAACGCATTAGGTGTGTTGCAGCACGTGGTATGTGAGAATGAGAATAGTTGCGAGCGCTCCCGAAATGGAAGCAATGTGAAAGTTGGTGTGTAATGGTATGTGTATAATGCCCCGTAAGGTTAATGTCATTTCATAATTTGAAATAACTGTACAGTGTGTAGTAGTAAAAGTGAAAAGGTAAAACATCATGTTTTAAGCCAGTGAAAGGAAGTATATTTGGAGTTAAAAGCTAACTACAGATGGGAGTAACCTAAACTACTTACATGTACAGATTTTGGTTACTGTCGTTAATATGAGACTTGTGAGTGAAATCAGTTCCTTGAATTTTGAATGAGATCTCATAATATTAATGACACTGATTTGTACTGCATTGCGCTGCCATGTACTGTACATTGGTTTTTGAATACAGATGAGTTTGGAGGGCGAGTCAGTTCCACTGGATCTAGAATGAGCTCCGCACACAGGTTTGAAGAACGACTAGAACCTTTGGATTTTGAAGATCTGGACGTATTCTACTTACCAGGATACACATTAGCAAGAATCTCACGCTCTTGTGTGAACACTTGTGTTATTATTTTTGATGCCCTCTGAATAGAGAAAAAGAGATGTTGTGAATGAAGTTGTTAATAAATTTATATAGCTGCTCATACATTTACACTGGTTATTTTGTCAATTTCCTCCCCCTCCACCGAACTTAGTTCATGCTGGCTGACCACTCATTACATTTAAGTCTAAAGTGAGTAGAAGTACTAGACAATGGTATTTATATAAAGCCCTTGATTTTAACGTGTACTTACTGGAACATCTTCTGAAAGAAAGAAGGAAAGAAAGAAAGAAAGAAAGAACAATATTTCTAATCTGGCTGTATAGTACAGTCTGTAATTGTGTGCAGCCCAGACTACACATGCATATATATATTTTTTTTTGTTTTAAGGCTAATGAGACCCCCCCCCCCCCCCCCCATGTCCACATACTCCTGTGCATGACCCTAAACTAGGCATCAGCTCTTGTACAGTTTGATCGAGAGGTGAAAGCAATTAAATAGATGTATTTTGGTCGTGATGCTTTTGGTATTGCTTTGTGTGGCAAATTACATTTAACAAGCTAGTTAAGCTAACTGCAGCTCAATATTGTCAATACTAAGTGCTTAGGTGCTTCCTCCAGACACAGCTCATTGGCTTCCTTAGGAAACAATGTAAATTTATTTCCTATATTTGATCATTCTAACCAATGTTCCATCCACACCCAGAGACATCTTAGTATAATGTAATGCCCTGTCTTTGCTAATAACTCCTGGGACATTAAGCATCAAGTGCAGATAAAAAATAAAGGAGTTTTAATATAGAGGAAGAGGGCTTGAGGGTCCTTAAAAGCTGCTGAAATAGGTCTTATAAAAGTGTAAATGGGATTTTATCCCGTAGCCTTTTCACCCTTGAAGTATTTGACCACATTTCTTTTCCCTTTTAAATAATGCATGGCGATTACATCCAAGACTCAAGTTGTTTAAGATTTGAAGAATTTATGTTTTAAAATGATGGGGGGCAAAGTTCAGGTCGACTCATAAGCCAAATATTTATTTTCAGAAAAATAGGAAGGATATTAGGATGCAGAGGTGTCTCTGGTGCTTCTGGTGAAAGACCCTCCTGGAAAAGAAAGAAAGAAAGACAGAAAACAAGAGAGAAAGAAAGAAATCTTGCACCGCTGTCCTTAGAACTGTCTTGAGAAAGGAGATTAAAACACGGAAGTTATGTGGAAAACCAATACCAACGCGAGCAGCCGAACTCATCTCCAGTTCACCTTTACATGAAGCATAGTCACATCAGCAGAAAGAATCACATCTTGTTCTACCCACAGATCAACTTTGGTTAAAGTGTAAACATTGTCTGTTGAGACCTCTGTGAAAATTAGATTTTTTCTTTCTTTTGATCAAACTTCTAAAACAGCTACACGCATTATATTTGTAAAAGGAATACATAATGTCTGATATATGGAGGCTTTGAGATTTTTGATGTGGAAGGATGTACCTCTTTGAAGAAGCACTTGAAGTATTTTAGTTAAACTAATTGACAAAGACAGTCTTGATATGTTTACTACCTTGAAGCTGAATAACTAGCTTGAATAATTCAACCTATTTTTTGGAATGAGAGGACATGAGTTCATGTCATGGCTTCTACACAAACTTATTTCACTGACTTTTCACCTCATTTATTTCTCCATCTGTTGTTAGACTTTTCTTCAGACATGCTGGCTTGCATTCATATAGATTTCATAACTCAGTGCAATGTTCACTGAGGACTTCAGAGAAAATAAAGGGGAAAAATCATAATGTTAAATAACATCATAATATTATTTTTTAAACATGTTTGAGTGAAACACCTCACAATAATTTATACCTTAGAATAAATTAAGTCCGGCCAAGGACACCTGAGAACTGTTAGGAAACTGGTTAAGCAAAGGACAAGGTATATGCTGCAATACAAATAAAGCATTATTACAGGTAAGTGTATATGCTTACAAGAGCATGCATGGTTTCAGACCCGTGGCCTTTGCTGAGCATGAAGCAGGCTTCATGAATACATCTTTGGGTCTGGTTCTGTTGCTCTACAATATCTCTCCTTTCCCTTTTGATATTTTCTTCTTTGGTTTCTCTCCCTCTCTCTCTCTCTCTCTCTCTCTCTCTCTCTCTCTCACTCTCTCTCTCTCTCTATGGGTGTGTTGTCTCTTTGAGGTCAGGCTCTCTTTGTGCTCTACCTTTGTTGACCGTTTTTCCTGCCTGACTTTGAAGCTTGGCTGAACATTCTCTCCTCTCATTTCTTCTCTTCTACTCCCCTGCCCTTGCCACAGTGTCCTTAATGTTTGTGTTTCTTTATAAAAATGACCTACCTGTCCTACTTGGTTTCTCACCCTTGTCTGTGAGCTCCTTCTGCTCCACCTTCCTAAAAGCAGGATTGGTTATAGAAGTTTTTCTCCCCTCTCCCAGACCCATGCAGCATTAACTGTTTTAAGAAGAAGACCTCGAGCTGAATTTCCTTGAGGATTTTACAGTGAGTTGCACCTCTTGGGGAAGGCTACGTTCAGAGAAGAGGATTTGAACTTGATATAGCTCTGCATCTTGTTTCAGTGCAAAACAGGTCTGGAACTTGAGTCTCACAGGAGCTTGGTCTACCTCCCTATTATGGTGAACTCATTTTAGACAGCTACGTGCAATTTGCTGCTGACAGAAACTCTTTTGAAGGATATAGATCTGATTCTTTTAAAAGGATTTGGATCTGATTCTTAAATGTTAGATGATCTTGTGATCTTGTAACATTACATATTTTTCTTATTATAGCAATAAGTCACCAACTATTTTCAAAGTCAGGATTTCATATTCACAATGAAAATTGATAGGTTTGAAACTAAAGCCTTTTTGTATAGCATTTCTACATCCAAAACATGGAGGAACATTCATCTTTCTGTTCCTCACAATAACCTCCCCCACATGGCTGAGCCACAAGGCAGAGAGCCTCCTGGGTGAAACAGGCATGACCTCCTCTCTGTCACACTCTTTAGCTCCTCTTGGCAAAATGAACTGCTCACAGCGAGACTATTCCAAACACAGTGGCAGAGAAAGCTCAGGAGCCCAATGACATTTCAGCACGTCTTGGCTGTTCTTCTCCCTGCTCTGTGCCATAAGCTGATGTCACAGCACTCTGCCAAAGAGGAGGCCTCACACAGAGAACCATGCAGTTAGTGTGGAGAGCAAACTTACCTCTAACCAGGCCCTGCTCTACAGGCAGTGGATTAGACATTTATCCTGTCCATCAGAAAAGACCGGTCACAGACCATAGGAATTTCCACACAAGTACTGTGTGTCATAACAACGCTCCCCATATGGTCAAACGCTACTGAGGAACATGCATGACACTTTAAACATGTCCCATCTGACTTACAAATAGTCAACAGTGATGTGGCGTAAGTTCAGAAAATCAATCAGTAAATCAAACAAGAAATATCTGTCACAATAGTAGACTTAATGCCTATGAAATATTAGCACCGTGACCGCAATTTGTGTTAGAAAATTAGCAATATAAGCAGACAGTTCACAAACAGTTAATAAAACTTAGTTTAGTTAAAAATAAAAAATAAAAAAATAAGAGAGAGAGAGAGAGAGAGAGAGAGAGAGAGAGAGAAATGAAAAGTACAGTATGAGGATGTGGAAATATATTTCATAATTAATTAAGTAAGTGAGTAAGTAATTATGTGCCAATATTAAATTGATCTGATGCTTTGAAGGCACAAACATTGCATTGCCAATGAATATTAGGTCACAAAAACAACATTTGCCCAAGTTAACCTGACTCCAGTATAAACCACGCCCACTACTATCTGAAGAGATGGATCATTTTAATAATACAGAGACAGATCATTTTGTTGGTTGTACAGGTTGTACCTTGTAGGTCCTTTATTTTTCAGGGCTGTAACAGTGAAGTCTCAGGGTGTAACAACGGGCAACATTTTCAGCTTACTCATTCAACAGCTACCACCCATATGTTTAAACATGTTTATTTCTCTTTCTTTCTAATTTTACAATTCTCTTTTTCCCTTTCTTCACTGAATTCATCACAGATTCTGGTACATTGACTCAACACTGTTTTTGATTGATTTAATGAGATCCATCCACTGTGAGTTTTCCCAAGGACCATCATTATTTTAGATGAGCTTCTGCCTCAGTATCACAGGGAACAATTTCTTCTCTCAAGTCCTTTGATTTACACCAGTCTAGTTCTGTATAATTCACCAGTGCCATTCCCATGATCATGCAAGTGGTGACAGGGAATGAATGACAAATCCCATCTTTAAGATAGAAAAGAATGAGCAAACATTAGTTCAGACGTGCTAGTCCTTATGTGAGCTAATGATGACTAGGAATTGATTTTGAATTACAATGGTTGAGCCGTTATTTGCATAAATGAGCTGTTTCTCCACTGGCCATTCTGGAGAGATAATCTTGCAGTGAACCGTCTTTTCTCAAGAGATGCATTTCCCTTTCCCAGTAGTTTGTTCAGGGATTAGATGTGGTTCCACTGTTTAACATATGAAACAAAGCCTTATCTTTTTCTCTTTTTTTCTCCTTCTTTTTTTTTTCTTTATTTTTCTTTTCTTTTTCTTTCCCCACAATGAGCGTGTTTCATTTATCTCTGTTGTAACGTTTTGCTCTTTGGGGACACAGGCCAGAGATACTGATGCCAGTCTCATACTTTGCTATGTCAGATTTGGGTGAGCAGTTACATAAATTGCCCATGTGTATTTGACTATTGAGAAGATTTGATGTTGATAGGACGTCTGCGAAAGTGCTGTCAATGCACACACATCACAGCCATACTATTCAATTCTTATCTTCCTCCATGACTAGACTCAGCGGTTGACTAATCTTTCTTTTGAGTGCTTAAGTGTCTCAGAGCTGCACCTTGACCAGCAAACACACTTAACCTTTAAATGAGTAAATGCATTATATGGCACATAAGAGCACTAAGCACACATGGTGATGATGTGAAAACATCAAGAATCAACCTATGTAACTTTGTAAAGCCTACAAACTCAGTGCCAGAATAGTGCTGCAATCTGCTGCCAATGGAGATACCTAATTTAATTGGCTTCTCTAGCTAATTACATAAAACAGCAGAATCAGAGCCAAAACATGTAATTCCCACTTCCCTGTATTCATGCACGCTAGGTTCATCAGTATGTATCATCTGCTTCTTGCCAAGCCAGAATTATTCATTGACGAAGCCTTTAGCACTCTACGGCATTTTAGCACAACATGGATGCCCTCCAAATCAGATCCATCTGCAGAAAAACAGTTCTGTCAAGGTGTGTGTGTGTGCGTGTGTGTGTGTTTGTGTGTGTGTGTGTGTGTGCATGTGTATGTGAGAAAGAGAGAGAGAGAGAGAGAGAGAGAGAGAGAGAGAGAGAAGGGGAGGTGTTTGGTGATGGCAGCAATACATAAAATGCTATGCTATCATAATTTTAATAGAAGAAAAAAGATATAGTTCTTTTCAAGCATATTTTACAAAGATGCTTCATATCAATTACGCCTGCAGAGACGTCGGCTTCAGTTCATAAGTTTTATATTTTGGAAAGTGGCAGGGGCAAACTGACCTTTGTTCACCATTTAACACAAACTGACTTAGACTTCTTCAGCGGGCAAAGTTTGATCTGCTTTGCAGTGAAGTTATTAGAGGTCTTGCTGACTTTAAGCAAGGGCATGGCTCACCACGCATTCAGGGATTTGACTAAAAAAGGCTGATGTATCCCTAAATACTGCCTGAGTCATCCTTACCGAACACTGTTTGGATTTGGGCTAAAGTAAATTTCAGAAACTTCTTAGAAAGAACATTAGTTAAAGCGGCGCTAAGACAGTGGTGAGCATTTGTCTGATGAACAACATATATAATGAAATCAGATATAAGTGACAAGTGACGTGTCTTGTGATTAATTTGATTTGATTTCACTTTTGTACCTCTTTCTATAAGATGGAGAAAATAAGCCTCGGGAAAAATAGGCATCCTTTCCAATAACATTCAAATGACAGTAGAACCAACAGATGAAGTCCACATCCTCTGATGTGCTATAATGAAAAACGGGGCCTGGTTTTTGAACTCTCATTGCTATTAATGATACCATTAAAGATTTGTTCTAGTAGATTCTAGTCCTGTTAGAGAATGACTGATCAAACAGAGTTTCAGAGCATCTTGGCTTTCTTGTTCAAAGAATGATCTTGATCAATGGACCAGGGATCTATTCACAGATGGTTCCGCTGTAAAACTGGAGCTTACAAATCCTAAAGAGGTATGTCGGAGAAAAACAAAAACAAACAAATACAACGTTATCTAGTCTAATCTAATCATAATAATAACATAATATTTAATTTAATAAGATTCTTATTCTTTTTCTTATTCAATTCCTATAACCACAATAATGATGATTTATTTTTTTAATTTTTAACATAATGATGTGAACGCCATTCTTGTTACAGAAAATTGTATCCAATAGAAATAAGTGAAAACACTTACCCCTTTTTTTTTCACTCCAAAAGTGCCTTTCAAAATTAAAATACATGGAAAAAAGTCTTGAACTTCCTTGATTTTTTCCACCAAATTTCAGCAAATGAGGTTAGGAAGGTATGTGCACTATCTCTAGAAATTTTGCACACAGCAGTTTAACATGTGAAATGAAATCCTTTATTGTCATCCCAGCACCCCCTATACACAGTGGGACGAAATTCATTCTCTGCATTTGACCCATCCTATACACACATTAGGAGCAGCACACACATTAGGGACAGTGGGTAGCCGCAGTGCCCGGGGACCAACTCCACTTTTTGCTAGTGCCTTGGTCAAGGACCCTAACATACATGTCTTTAACAGTGGGAGGAAACCAGAGCACCCAGCAGAAACCCACGCAAACAAGTGGAGAACATGCAAACTCCACACAGAAAGGACCTGGGACAGCCGGGATTCAGACCCAGGACCTTCTTGCTGTGAGGGATCAGTGCTAACCACTGAGCCACCGTGCTGCCCAGCCAGCATGCTGAGACTTATTCAAGGATATCAACAAATTAAAGAAAACATATAACTCTAACACGGGCATAAATAAATGAGGAACCTTGTACTGCCTGATTCCTTGTGGATCCTATTTTTTTTTCCAGAGCTGTGTCTACATTAATTAGCTTCACTCTCTCCATTCCAGAACATCAAACAATTAAGTAAAACCTAAATAAAGAATGCTTCTGCAAAGTTCATTGCTATGTGGATCTTTTTCTGTTCAGGAGGTGTGGTTTATTTTGCGTCTCTGATCATGATCGATCGCACTGAATATATTCTGTATCAATCTTCGTGGCAACCTTCAGTCTCGTCACAGATTGACTCTCATTTTACAACGGGATGCATGCAAGTATTTTATATTCCTTAAACTGACTTAAACCCCTGCATCTAAGCGAATATATTAACTCTTTGAATGTCATTTTGAAAGTTGTCAGATAATCAGATCTGTCAGGCTAGCTTTAATCCACCATACCCTCCCAACCCTCTATCCAGAAAGTTGTCTTTCAAAAAAATAAAAAAAAAAGAAGAAAGAAAAGAAAGAGTGGAAGTGAGACTATCCACAGTGACAAGAGAGAGCAAGTTCTTATCTAAAGCAGGACACAACTAAATTTAGAACTTTCTCAGGTTCTCAGCTTTTTTTTTTTCTCTTTTTTTTCCCTAGCAGGTCACATAAATAAACAATTACATTTGATTTTGTCATTTGACAATGTGTAAGATCAATAAATGTAGTCAATAAAAACAGTCTCGCTTTGAAGGAGACTTTTTCACTGATATGAAATCAGATTTTTAAAGAGTCAGTGACAGTTGTTCTGCAATTCAAAGTCTGTCTTACCACTGACTTGCCACCATATTTACCTTGTCTGTCATGTGATCAATCTTCAATTACGCACCAAATCTTTACATTCAAATATTATGAAGGACATGTAGTTTATTTATTTCATGTACATGTAAATTTTGAGCTCCTGGGATTTGAAGATTACCGGGTCATGGTGGAAGTTCTATTTTGTAGTGGCAATGTGGTGGTCTCTCACCATTCAGTATAGACAGTGTCACGATTCATCCCCTCCAATGTGAACACTAGCCCTTTTGGCAGAGAATAGTTACTGTGTGGGCTGTTTGAGACGCTCAAAGAAAATGAAATTTCAGAGAAATGGGATTTCTACAAATGACAGATTCACTGTACAGGTAAACCCGTTCGGAATAAAGAATGTGACTGAACTTTATCGAGCAATACATATTGACAGTCGATATTTATTGTAAATAGAACTGTGGTAGAGAGTACTTCAGTATCATGAGCTCCAGGAACTCACATATTTTCTGAATGTGACTAAGTCATTTACTATCACAATTTGAGAACTTTAAATTTAAACAGACTTCTCACGCATTTTATTCACTGTCTGTGTACTTACTCAAAACAGAAAGGGGGAAAAAAAGGGGAAAAAAAAATTGCTCAGAGCTCATGTGAGTGTCACCAATAATGCTTTGAGTGAGGAATTAGACCAGACATAGACTCATAACGGGCTTCCATCAGGGGGATACCTTTCACAATATATCGCAAATGAAATTGTCACGCTGGCGAAACACATTCATAATATTGTTATAACATTATTCCTCTTGCGTATTTCAAGGGAAAAAAAAAAGTAGGCAGATTTGCTGTCGGTGTCAAACTTGGTTTTGGAATGAAGTGCAGAGGACAGGTGAAGCCCAGGGCAAACAGGAATACATGTTTTATATAATTGAAACATGTTTGAGAGAATGCACTTGGCTCAAGGGAGAATCACCCACAGAGGCTGACAAACTCCACTTTTGGAATTGATCACTCCCCACCCCCTTCTCCCTCCCTCCCTCTCGCCCTCCCTCTCTCTTCCTGTCTCTCTGTCTCTTTTCATGCCTTTAAAAAAAAAGAAGATGAAAAAAAAAGCAGGAATAATAGATGACAGACGCAGGGAAGGGACATGTGAATGTAGAGAGAGAATGTAGAGTGAATGTCCATGACTAAAATGATTTTAGAATTTACAATGTGCAGCCTGATTAATATTGTCTTTCAAATTCATTTCCCCTTTTTTTGAACCCAACAAGGATGAGAGTTTTTGATTGTTTGCTAGCCAAAGCCAAAATACTTTGAGAAATTTTCCTTTTCTTTTTTTTTTCGTTCTTCTCCTCTGCCAATCACTCTATGTGTGTTCACGAGGTTAAGCACAATGAGACAGCCTTGAACAGTGGAGAGCATATTGTGAGCAACTACAAAGCATTCACTGGCCAGTAGAGTCAAACATAGGATGGACCCTGACAAAAGGAAGGAAAGAAATAACTTCAGATAAGGTTCCTTATGGCTATCAGACACTGAGATTTACACTTTCCTTCTTTCTTCTTTGTACATTAATATTCAGATTAACTTGGCAGTACCCATCTTTTCAGACTTAATGATGGAAGAAGAAGGAAGGAAAGAATAAAGAGAGAGAGGGAGAGAAAGAGAGAGAGAGAGAGAGAGAGAGAGAGAGAGAGAGAGAGAGAGAGAGAGGGGTGGCCCTAAAATGAATGAAACAATGAAACAATTAATTCACTTAAGCACTGTCTTTGGAAAAGAATGTGGAAGAAAAAAGGTTGTTATCTCACACACTGCTCACAACACTTCCTTCCACACCATCTGTGGCATTTGTTCCTTCACCCATATAAATGCTACATAACCAAATTACAGCATCTAATCAGGCTTTAAAATGAGTGGGCCAAGAGGAAACTTCAGAACAATACATTTAATTGCTTTCATGAGGAGAGGTAAACTGTTTGGGGCATGTGAACTCACCCCGAAAGCAGACATGCTAGATTAATTGCAGATGTGTTAAAGATAGATATCACTAAGATTAGATTAGAAAGCACTGCCCTCAGGTGGAAGAATCAATTACTACAGAAGATGAAATTGTCTTTTAATAGCCACGCTTTGCATAATGAAGTAGAATAAATAAATAAATAAATAAATAAACAAATGACAAACAGAAAACAGTTTCACATGCAGAGTGGGACCTAAACAGAGAACAATAAATAAATGAACTTGATCTTGACAAACACATTAAAGGGATGACATTTGTTTGAGCTCTTTATTATTTATCAAGATCCTCTTTATTTAGATGCAAAATAGCTAAATTAAGCTGATTTTTCTCTGCCGCGTGCTGTTATGGTTTTCTGTTGTAACCTAAGGGGAACTCTATGATAGTCTCCTTTGCCCCTCTCTGGTCAAATCTGTGACTGCCTAGCAAGAAGCGTGCTGTTGTTTCAAATATACTAATGCATGAAAGTGATAGAGTTTGGAGCCTGCTCAAAGAGTTGCCATGGTGATAGCGCTGAGGCAATAGAGTCATTATCACACATGCCCTCAGGCCAGACCTGGAGTCCAAACAGACCCGAGACCTGCAGCGACTGGACGCACCTGTACATGACCTCGTTGAAGAGGTCCTAACCAAAGCTTTGTCTATGTAGTCATGTAGTACAGGGCTTTGACTTTTGAAATGCAGCCATGCATTACAATGAAACAGACTGAAGAACATGGGTTTAGAAGCCTTACTGTAAGCCATTGTGTTGTGCATGCTGCAGTCTAAGGCATCATATCAGGTTGGGTATTTGACACGGTCAGGGCATCTGTCTTTCACTTATCATTGCCCTCTAATGTTTTTGGCCTTTGATGTACACACTGAGGAATGGCAGTGCCAGGTGGTCATTTGATTGTGAACCAGGTGGTGTTCTGATGCAAGATTTGACATAATGTTCTGTGCCAGTTTGTTTCTGAAGAGGACTCAGATATCTAACTCATGCTTACCCACCAACATGCGACAGAGGCAACTGAATCATTCCTTGTAAGAGAGCCACTAAAAATGTCTTCCAGGCCCCTTTGTAAAGTGTCAGACGAGTCAGAATGAACTTGTTCAGTGACAGCAATTGAATGCATAGAGAAATATTAACAAACATCAAACACAGCCCTCCCTGAGACTGCCTATCTGTGCAGCATAGCTGTGTTCAGCACCATGGAGAGCATCCAGCTAGGGCACTGAGCCAGCGAGAATCGAGCGTAGGGGGGGTGGGGTGGGATCGGATGGGGGCACGGCCAAAGAGCCACATGTCATCTCTGAAGCTTCTGCTCAGATGACACATCCTTAGCAGAGTTCAGTGGCGCCACTTATTAGATTGCCATGCTTTCAGCTAGGGCCACTGACAACCATCCTGCTAGGCCCCCTTAAGAGGAAGGCCTGCTGTGAGCTAAAGAGGAGGAGTGACACACGCCAGCCCACATCAGCCCCCTCCCCCCACAGCAGCACAATCTCTCTTGACAACTGAGTCTTAGACAGACTGTCCACTTTCAATCATATAAGCACTGGAACACTGTGTTCAGGGACAAGGCTGAGATTGAATCCTCTTGAGCAAAATGGATGTTACAGGTTCAACCGAGCCCAGGCAACAATGAAGATTATGATTTATTTATGACTGATCGATGGACAGACTGATGAATGTTTCTTTTTCCCTGAAGAGACTTGGCCAAAGGAGTTGAGGGCTTATAGGGACCTGCTACGAATACAAATATGTAAATGCACATCAGACGAAATATACACTAGCTTGTTCTGGAATTCAAGATATTATATAACATAATTAGTTATGTCTGCAAAAACATCAACTTTGAACATAACAAAATATTGATGCACTAGTGACTAGTTCATGAACACATTCCAGGAAGTTGTACTACACAATCCCCGGCAACTCAGAGTTTATTTCAGAATCTTCAGCTGAGCTTGTTAGCTAATGCTGCATTTATTGGCATGGGAGAAAGCATTAAGGTAATATCTTGGCTTGATAAATATTTCATCTTCCTCCTAAATTCCTGTTGAAAATAAGATTTCTTGGATGTACAGAGAAGCTGCATCAATTTTTACCTAGCTGTGGCTCCGTCGTTGCAAAGGCTTAGTAAAGTGCTCAATTTCATGGTTGGTCAGGTATTGTCCTTGCCTATATCAAACGCAGGCTAAAGGGAGAGTCATGTCCCCACCCTCTGCTTATCTGGGATCAGCTTTGCTGATGAAGCCTGAAGATGGCCACTGAAAAGGTAAATGATCCTCTGAACTCCCACCTCCTCCGCTGAATGATATTTGCAAAGTGTGGAGCACTCCTTGCAAATGAAACTCCCCAACAAACATCCCTCTGTTTACAACACTGGGATACAAACATGGCAAACTATCTATGGTGATCTTTACGATTTAATGGTGAATGTAGATATATGAATGGATAAAACAATGATCATCAGCGTTTTTGGATTAATTTCAGGTTAGAATGTTTGAATATTCCCATACAGTGCAGTAATTTACATTAGGTGTTTAAACGGAATGACTTAACACACTCAGTTCATGCATAATGTATGAGAACTGATTTGGTGGTTTTGGAGTGTAGAAATTGAAATTAAGCATAAGAGGGGTCAGAGAGGATGAGTTAAGTGGTTTCACTGTATACATTTACATTATCCCTCTGAACATGTCTTCCGCTCAGCTAGGGCACATTACTTCACCATTCAAAGCTTCTACCTAATGGAACTGGGTCATAAAAAGGCAGGAATCAAGAACCTTTTAAATGAAGCAGCTCCAAACAATGCAGTAGTTATGCAGCAAATGTTCTCCATTTCATTTTTACGGTATCAAACCTTAAAATAGCAAAGAAAAAAAAAAAAAAGTCTTTTTGAGTATGGCTGAGTTTGTGCATGTTTGAAATGACGTGTTACAAGAGCTACCACATTATTCTAATTGCCAGCAGTCATACATATGTAAACCATTGTCCTCTTAGCTAAATGTCACATACACTGATGAGAAGATTTATAAGCCAAAGACCAAAAAGTGTGATGTTTTTTATGATTACTTATTTGGTAAGGACTTGATAACGGATGGTGGCCTCATGTCGAGCAGACTCGGAGGCATAGGCAGATGCAGAAACAGAAACGGTTGGTTTGGTTTACAGAGTGCCAAGGCCGGCAGCTGTGTGAGATATCAACAGCTGATGGAACCACAGAAGAACTGAAGCCAACAGACAGAGGTTTCCAATTACCCCTGCCACATAGGCTGAGCGAGCAGAGAAACAGGTGGCCGTCTTAATTGCTTCTGCGGTCCCGGAAGTACAGCGAGAGTCCAGCAGGGCCACAGAGGCAGGAGAGACACACGGGAACAGAGACATGCACAATTCCCCCTCCTTAATTGCTAATGGTGAGAAAGACAGAGAGAGAGAGAGAGAGAGAGAGAGAGAGAGAGAGAGAGAGAGAGAAAGAGAGAGGGGGGGGGTATTGAGAGGGAGCAGAAAGTAAAAGAAAAGATAGTAGAGTCATACTGTTAACATTACTGGAAAAACCAAAGTGTTTCCACTTTCACTTTTCACTTTCACCTTGTTCCCATATTTTGTGTCGTCAGGGAAGACAAAAATAATGAAATGTGGAAGTGACAAACTGACATAAGCAATAAGACCTTTAGTGTGACTTAGACAGGATGTAGAGTTTGAGAAATGCATAGGGTGTTTATAACTTCTTTCATAATATTTCAACATCTCTCTTATTCTTATGATTTCAACTGAGATAGTGTCTGCACAAATCTGCAGAGTTAGATTTCTTCATCTGACTGACTTAAACCTCTTGACTATCTTTATCCAGCATTGTCAGAAGCTGATATTTCAGCAAGAAAAAATGCTTATGCCTTGTTCAATACTCTTGTGTGGTAGATAATCCAAAATTATGTATCTGACTTCTTTGTCTTCAAGGCCAGAATGCTTATGGGACCTAGATAGCTTTATTAAATATGAAGTAAATCGTATTTCAAGTGGAGCTGCTGATGCTCAAGGTTGGAGACTATACATATTTATATGCTGATTTTACATACATAGCACAACATTTTTCAAAATCAGCATCAGACTTTAGAACCACCACAAGGAGCTTCAGTACTGCATCAGCACACACAAACACACTAACAGAGACTCAAACACATGGACATGTGCACACAGTATAGTTAAATGTATCATAAAAAGTAAGAGAGAGAGCGAGAGAGAGAGAGAGAGAGAGAGAGAGAGAGAGAGAGAGAGAGAGAGAGAGAGAGAGAGAGAGAATGTCACAAAGACTTGACTTCATCCTCATAGTTAAGCTCTCTCTCCTCCAGCTGTCTTGGGTACACAGAGTAATTAGGCAAGTACAAAGACCACCTCTGGGTTTGGGAACTCATGGAGTGCACTGATGAGGCCAGACATAGAGGGGCATTTGTCTGTCTGTAAGGAGCTCTGTAGGGTAGTTTCAGCCAAGAGTGTATTGCTCTTTAAACCTTTAAAGTAAGAGAAGGTCATATATAGGAGCAACAATATCTAAGCTATATTTAAGGTGTGTGTGTGTGTGTGTGTGTGCGCACGTATGAACAGACAGATATGGCAATTTGATTGAGAAACCAACAGACAAGGGATAACCCCCCCACCCCCCAAAAGGTTTATTTTCAAGGAAAAGTTTATCTAATTTGGTACGGCACTGAGACAACTTACCTTTCCCTCAAGCTCTGGAAGTCTCATTATGTCTAGCATTAGCACTCCTAAACCCACACTTGACCAAAATCCCACAGAAAAAGTGAAAAACAAAACTTCTTTACTCTGACACACTGCAACATGCTTGATGTCTCCCCGATTGTGAATTTCATAGTGCACCCGTATACTTACAGTCACCTATGACTCCTCTCTCCCCCCTGTGCAAATAAACGCAAACAAAAGTATCAGATGCAATTTAATTGTGAACATTCTAAAGCATACCCTTGCTCATATGATTAAACCCTTACTTGTTCAATATGCAGCAGTAATTTTGTGATAGCCCATTATGGCTTAGATGGTAGCAAAAGATGATTCATCTAGTCATATAGGACCAAGCTAGCTATGCTATCAATCTGAGCTATCTAAGACTATCACAACATATGCAAATAACACTGTTGATAATATTTTTGATCAAG
This sequence comes from Chanos chanos, assembly GCF_902362185.1. Taxonomy (NCBI): domain Eukaryota; kingdom Metazoa; phylum Chordata; class Actinopteri; order Gonorynchiformes; family Chanidae; genus Chanos; species Chanos chanos. Next base: position 39,345,236 of record NC_044499.1, on the reverse strand, counting down.
CTACTAGAGAATTATCCATATAATTAAAAAAAAAATAGTTTCTCAGACTTCTGTCATACATCAAATAGAGATAGTCTAGGATGAATACACTAGGATGAATCTCCCAGAAATCAGTTTTTCCACAATGTCTGGGCACTCATATCCCAGGGTTGTGATAAATCTTGCTGCTACATGACATCAGCTGCGCAGCCCGGTTGGGTCAGCCGGTCACAACAAACAAAATTCTATGTGCAAAGTCAGGAGTACCAAAACAAACAAACAAACAAAAATACTGGGTCTAACACACAAGCCTTTATCAGGCATCTGACATAGACAGTTAGCATGACTAGCTACCTAACTTCCTAGCATGGTAGGTAGTCAATAAAACAAGTAATTGCTAGTGTCTAGGTACAACTGATTTATTTAATTGCTGCTGTATGTTCCTTAGAGTATTACTGAATGTATTCAGCTGATCATGTTGTTCCCACCATGGAATTTCATTGACATGTAAAGCATAATTATTGCCAGGTAACTTGAGACTTGATTCAAAATTTAGACCAGTGCTTTGAAATTTTACTTGGAGTTAAACTTGTATGCATAAAATGACTTGTAAACACCTCACAAGTGACAAATGCAGTTTCATCGTATTTGCAAAATGTGGTAAGAAGTCTTTCAAACATGATTAAGTGATAGTATTGGAACTGCAAAACTTCTTTATATATTGAACTGTAAGGGCAAGGCTTAGTCCACATTGACACAGCCTTTTTTTCTTTTCTTTTCTTTTCTTTTTTGACACAGTGATATGTTTTGTGGTAGCACTGTACTTCTGTTTCCATCTCTAGACACCGGGCTGAGTGAAGTGCATTGGCAACCCTAAAGGATGGGATTTCTTTCAAAACTGTCCAATTTCATTGATCCAGCAACATATTTAAAGCATATGCAACAGATAGCAAGACCAGCAAATTAATTAAAGAAAGAAAGAAAGAAAGAAAGAAAGAAAGAAAGAAAGAAACTCTCACTGGAGACCACATGCTTCAGTTCTGACAGACGACCACAGATCACACCTTCATCTGCGTGCTGTGTCAAGTGAAACGCGTAGATATAAAAGCAGGCAGGCGGAGGAGGGAACATCAAAAGGCAGGATGTTTTGACCAAGGCTTAAAAACATAGCACTTGTGAAGTTGTCCCAAAAGGCATGGTCTACAGACGCATCTCAGAACAACATATCTTTTGATGGCAGCAATGACAGACAATAGCATCTAGTCTTCCACTGTGGAACAGCACGGAACAAATTGGTTAAGGCCTCCGCTGCCACATGCACTGAATTTGGCTGTCCAGGGATCAACTACATGAAATAGATTAAATTCTCTCTCTCTCTCTCTCTCTCTCTCTCTCTCTCTCCCTCTCTCTCTGTCTGGAACAACAGTACCAAAAATTTAGGCATTCTTGAGAGCATGTGAAGGAAGAAAATGACTACTTAAACATTATATTTATTATTACTCACTGTTCTAGATTTAGGGCGGCATGGTGGCGCAGTGGGTAGCGCTGTCGCCTCACGGCAAGAAGGTCTTGGTTTCGATTTCCGGCCGGGCGGCCAGGGTCCTTTCTGTGTGGAGTTTGCATGTTCTCCCCATGTCTGCGTGGGTTTCCTCCAGGAGCTCTGGTTTCCTCCCACAGTCCAAAGACATGCAGGTTAGGTGAATTGGAGACACTAAATTGCCCTTAGGTATGAATGTGTGTGTGAGTGTGCTTGTCTGTGTGTCTGCCCTGCGATGGACTGGTGACCTGTCCAGGGTGTTTCCCTGCCTTTCGCCCTATGAGTGCTGGGATAGGCTCCAGCTTCCCCCACGACCCTAATTGGGATAAGCAGCTTAGATAATGAGTGAGTGAGTGTTCTAGATTTAAAAGATGCAAAAATGTTAAAGTACTGAATTCAGGTTAATTTATTCTCCATCTTCCTCTTCCGAAACAACTGTCCATCATGGCGGAAAAATGAAACTTTTTTAATTGCTTCAGACAGATCAAAGACGTTTTTCAACAGAGACAATTTTTTTATCCACATGTTATTCCTTCTCTGGACACAACCTTGTGATCAGTCACTGAATTATAAATCTCAGACGTTAAGAGAAACTAAGCTAAATGCCTACTGAAATCTGACTGTGGCCATTGCCTCTGGCTCTGCACCTCCATGAGAACAGAATAATTTGAGGATCAACATGTTGAGACTCTTGATGGATGGACCTACTTAGAATTGTAACAGTCATTGAAAAATAATTAAAGCATTAATCGAATAAATGTGTTTATACTTGAGGGAAAAACATGTAAAATGTAAACGCAATTCAATGTTGTCTTCCCGGAGTTTAAGTGTTATCGTCAATAATGTGTTTGTCTATGTGGTTGTGTGAACTGATATCTTGGACAGTGTAAACTGACTCCAGTGAGTGACTTCATTTGAGTGAAGCAGTTAATGAGAATGTATGACAGATACTGCAGTGACCTAAAAAATTGTATAGTAAGTCAAGTCAGCAGTGCATTCGCTCATTCAGATCTTTCTGGGAAAAAAAAACAAAAAAAAAAAAACACTCATTCCTATGATCAAAGCAAATCCTCAAAAGCACTACACACCACACATACACACTCACTATCAAACTGTTCTCATTACCATCATTATCAATAATGACAAGAGTAATTAATCTGGTCTCGCTGAGTATACCCAGTAGTGATGACCCCAAAATGTCTTCAGAGGAATGCAGTGTTATCTGTTTTTTGCAGTTCTGCTTTGAATGTGTGTGTGTGTGTATGTGTGTGTGTGTGTGTGTGTGCGTGTGATTTTACAAATACTCAGTCTCAAATGGGGCTGCCTGTGACTGATATGTATGACGGGTCTGGAAGCAGACACACTGAATCATTCTCACAAAGTGAGAGGTGGCCTGCATGGGATGAAGGTTAAATGATCGTTGTTCTCAACAGACTCCTATACATAACCATGCTGAGGAAATTATACTGGCCCAGCAAATAAAAAAAAAAAATCTCTCTGCATGAAGGAATCCCATAAAATGCCTGGTTGGTAGGGAGGCAGACTCACTGCAGGGGTCCACGTAGTACACAGGTGAACTACGGCTGATTGAGGAAATGAAAACTGGGCAAGGGGGGAGAAAGAGAGTATATATACAACATCTGAGTCTATTTATGAAGAAAAACTGATCAAAGAAGCAAGGTCAGATAAATAATTAAAAACGGAACAAAACAAAACAAACAAAAAAAAAAACCCCAAACAAAGTTCTTACACTCTTCATGTTTTTAGGTCATGGCTCGATCTGATGTGTAAATTACATATGTACAAGCAAGTGCGAGGTAACAGTGCTCACTGTGGAAGGAGTTAAAATTTTGACATGGCATCTATCATTTGAGATAATTACTATAACTTCCATAATAAGTTCCACTATTACTCCCATCTATAAGTTATTACTATAACTTCCATCAAGATGAATCATATACCTCAGTGGAAAGGCTTGTACCACTGGAGAGTAACCAAGTACACTCCTGAAAATGTTTACCCTTTACCAGCAGTTTGTTAAAAGTTTATTACATAGTCTTGTAATACAGTTTTCAGATCCAGATATTCCAAGACATATCATGGAAGGGGTACATTTATAAAAGTATTTCACGATCAAAGGTGCACACTTCAGTTGAAATAGGAAATCTCATTTTCTTTCTCTCACATTATAGCTTCAGCCTTTTTAAGTATTGATTTGAATCTATAAGCTCATATTTTATGTTAAATTTACATATAGTAATATACAACTAGTAAATAAAATATGCTTTTGATGAAGGAAAAAAAAAAAAAAGAAATCTGGATTGTATTCTTACCTCTGTGATACAACCAAAACAGATCAGTGCATTTGTCAAAGTGCTCTGCTGAAACTTCTGAGATAAAGTTTGGTGAAAGGCTAGTGTGTGATTAATGGCAACCTGCATAGCACCGAGACATGTAAGAGATATGCTGAAATATGACCAGAAGCCCTACTCTCTCCTAGTCTGCTCTAAATATAAACCTGGTCCTTCACCAAAAATGGAGGAAATTGAATATATCACTGTAAAATAAAAGAAGATAAAAAGATCATTCTTCTCTGTCATTAAAGAAGGGCAGAATGGACATTTGATACCAGAGCAGAATTTATGACTGTTTTATTCTCCTTACTGGTGTCAAAACTGTTCTCATGCCTGTGTAGCATCAACTGGTTATGTGATATGACATGACATTTTATATTTTATATTTTTATGTCAAAATTAATAACATCATTATTTTTGTGTCTTCAGCACAAGTAAAGTGATGATCTTTTTCACTGCCATGCTGAACTGTATCAATTGTACTGTATCTATTTATCCTACCAGTGTGTTATTGGGAGACCTGAGCATACTGAACATATTGCATTTGCTGCATGTGCTTGTGATGATAACCACATTAAAAGTTTTTGATTTGTTATGGAAGGTATATGAGTTTGCAAGATCCTTTTTGCATGAAATCATGTGTTGAGTTTGGGTTTATGGCTTGTAATTACTTGTCAGTGTTACAGATTGACCTGGAGCCAGGTAACCACAAAACAACACACATCTGGTTCAGGAGTTGGATATGCAAATGCGCTAAAAGCTTGAACCAAAAATGTAATCACCAATGTGTCTTACAAGTCTCATTGAGAGAGGTTTACCTGCTGCACTGCCCTTAGCTCACTCACCTCCTCTGTGCTTACCCTCCTAAACTACACTCTGAATCCAAGTCACAACATCAACTTGACCGATTCGCCCCAAGTCAAACTCGTACCACTGTAGGGAGTCAGCCACCCAAACAAATGCACCAAAATCTTGAATCAGTAGTCCAGTTTCCAATGAATGTTTTGAAGCTTAAGGGAGAGTAGAATACCCACACTAGTGCCCTTGACTGGCTCACCCACATGTAAGTACAGTGATACATAATATACCCACTCATCTGCCTGGTTGATGCAAACACCAGCCTGAAGTTTGGTGGTGATTCAGCGAACCATCTGAAGGGGACACAGGGAGATTTATACCTTGAAAATACTTATGTTTTTTAGTAGGTCATTCTTTTGTTTGTTTGACTTTGGTGTTTCTGAAGATCACTGAGATGCTTTTAGTGACAACTGATAATGCACTGGCTTTCTTTAAATAAAACGCCTGTGCAGAACAGAGATTGTGTGGTTTCCTTTTGAGGGATCCACACGATCTCTCTCAACTTAGCTACAGGCTATAGATTGAATACATTGCCACTTTGAGCTTATTTGATTGACTGGTAAAAATGACAGAACATTTGCTGAACTGCTCAGACATAGCTCAGAGCTAGATTATAGATATAGACATAGATATTGTGCTTATGCCTCCTCTTATTTTGTGTATGTTTTGGCAGGACCAAAATGTTATCCCTCTTTTTTTTTATTTCTTGCTTCTTAACCAAAGTCAACAAGCACTACACAGCTGTGATTCAAATTATAGTTGCTCTCATCTGTACATTGCAGGACACTGCTGTAACCTAGGGTACAACACAAAGTTTGAATATCAGTTCTGAAATGTCAGGACCTACTGCATACCCAGAACAACTAAAACAGTCACTGTAAATATTTTCAAAATACTTGTTGTTTATGGCCTAAACTGATGCATTACATCTCAACGTTTCCAAAAAAAAAAAAAAAAAAAAAAAAAAAAAAAAACCTCTCCACCTCAGGAAATATTTCAATGGAAAGTTTGTCTCCTAGTAGTTTGCCGTGACAGTATTCTATGAACATTACATTGCAGATGATCTAAAGACTTAGACCAATATCTGGATACCATTTTCACATGGATCCGTCTTGGAGACCATGCAAGCATCCTCTCCCTCACCCCTATCTGATTTAGGCCTGTGTCTGCAACAGCTACGGATTGCTGATCTTATCCAAAAAATGTGTACTGGTAAGCACTGCTGGTGTGAGAGGCCATACATTACATACCCTTTGTGTGAGCTTTATTGCTCAGTCAACAGGGCAGAATTAGAGTGTCCTTCTTTTAACAGACTCTTACAACTTGCCGCAATTTGGCAGAGAAGCTGGGATTTGAAAATGAGTGGAGCAGTCAAGGGCGATATTACCTATTCTGTTCTTTAGAACGGAAACAGCATCAGCCATTGGTCTCCTTGGTGAAATGGGGTCACACTTGTGTGAAGAACTGTTGAGATGAAAGTGATTTAGTAGTTAATTGGTGGTGTAGTATTGTTATTGATTAGTCATGTTAGCAGCAACATAAACACAATGAAGAGCAATATTTCCATTTCAGTGCTGTTTGGATATAGTTCATGCAGCTGCAATATATTGTAGACTGATTCAGAACATGGTGGTCTGGCAGGTGGAAGTGCTGAGTTGCTCTTTTATGACTTTAACTAACATATTTTTTGTGCATTCCAATAGCCCTATCAGGAATTAGATACAAGATAAATGCTGTGTTGTCATTTAAACTTCTGAAATTGAATTTGATTAATCCGGACTGGCACAAATGCCCCCCTCTTCATCCAAATAATTTTATTGGCTGTAATTTGGAACCATCCTATATTCCAAAGTCCTTAGTGGCAACCCAATAGGATCCAGGCAAAATTTTTGCTGACCCACTCTTTCAAGTAACTTTTTACTGTGACCTCTATTAATATATAGATATATCTTTTTCCAGTGAATCAATGCAATAAATACAGTTACTGCACTTAAAGGAAAAAAAAAAACCCCACAACATAGGGATACATAAGATTCTAACATTAATAGGAGTTTTACATCAGTTTCTGTCATTATTCACTTTTTTTGTAGATCTGATTTAATACCAGTGTTTTATGCCTCTGCTCTCTGCACAAGTGCTCTCACTATAGGGTTAAAAGTGGTAGTGATATGAGCAGACAGCATAAATACCCAGAAAATCAGTTTGGATTTTGCTAGTAGTCTTTGTACTGTTAGATAGAACCTAATTTATTATAAGGTATAGCATGACAAAAGAGAATGAGAGAACAAACAGATCACTAATGGATGGAAGATCCACAGAGGCATAGCAACTGCCATTAGTGTCTCAGCCATGTGTACTTTTTGCTCTTTTGAATTTATCTTTATGATGTTCTGCAGAGGACAGTAATATCTTTTCCCAGCTGCCTAAACATGCAGCTTCATTTTCTGCCATGGGCCACTGTGTCTCTTTATTGTCCTTCAGGCGTATTTCAGACAGCCCTACCTGGTGCAATGGTCATATTCTCTAGCAGTAACTATGTATAGCTTCAGTAGGGCTTCTTATAGACAGTAGATATTATGAGGGATAAGGCACAGTCGTTTTGTGTATCTGATCTACGTTTAAGGTGTGTCTCATTCTCATACTTAAATATTCATAATATACTCAATTCCACTATTATATGGTATTTTACAGACCTCTTTCATTACTTTTGAGTGGCTGATCATTGTTATTAATTGAGAATTATTTTCATTTTTCAAGGCTAGCTAATATTATAAGTCCTATGAATAAGGTCCTATGTGGCACAATCAAACTGACCAAGCCATTCTTTTACACCACAAATGAGTGTTTTTCAAGTAGTTTGGCAGGTTCAAGATTCTCTGTGTTTTCTATGGCTGTGTAATATTTATCTAATAGCTCACAAGGGTGAAGTGCCAGCAATTGTTTCAGAATCCATCCTGAAGCTTTCTTCAGAATGCCAGAGAAAGGCTGGGGTGCTCTGGCTTTCTGCTTGGATTTGGAAGGGATTGGACCATAATGGGCGGTCAGTGTTGTGGAAGGATTCAGTTATCCCACCGGATTTGACCAATGAGCCGGGATTTGATTCATCTGCTCCGAATATCGATTTGTTTTTCCTTAGCGGATTTTCACCATGTTCAGAGAGGGTATTTTTTTTTTACGACTCCCTACCATCCTCAACAGATTCTCTGAGGCTTTCCTCTGTTGAACACAATTTCTTCTCCTCCATTCAGACATATGAGGCTTCCTTTTCCTTTGATCAGCGTCATTCAGTGGAGTTGTACATTTTTTGGCCTCAAGAAGGTGTGAAAAAGAAACAGGAATTGCATTTCAGGTGTTAAATAACAAAAGGAAGAACAATCTGCCAAATTTGATTTCTTCCTTGTGTCATCTAAACCCAGCACCCCTCAAGAAATGAATGTATCAATAATGGATTGTATTTCACAATAGAACTTTTGTCTGATTTATTTCAGATGAATTGGTTTGGAAGCAACTCTCAAAATGACGGCACAGAACTTTCACACTGAAAAACCTATAAGCTCTCTTAGTCAAAACAGCACTTCTAATGATAAAACCAAGAAAATTGTTTATTTTTTTAAGGCTGACATATATCATGTATTCTACCTTTTTTTTATTACTCTAATGCATAGCTGGGGGCAGTACATGGGGTTATACTATAGCTCATATGACAGATAGACATCGTTTTTTAAATAAATATTGACCAGGCATATCTTCGGCCTACTGATGCCTAAAATGGTACCAGTTACAAACATTTGCCATGAAATATTTGACATTACATTTAGTGCGGTTTGGAACAGGGAAAATGAATCTTGCCTTAACTGAAAATCAATACATAATTTCGCGACATCAGAAACACTGTTGAAATAATATGCAGAACTAAGGAATTGCTAAGGAATATCTTTCACTAGAGATATTCCAAAGTTTGTGAGAATTCTATTGTTTTTCTTCATATCTGAACAAGGCTGTCAGAGTAAAATGTTTGTATTTGGGAAGTTTGGTTGCAAGATTACAAACATTGCCAGCTGGAGCTTAACTACATCTGAGACAACGGTTCTGTGGTTCAGATCAATATGGAAAGAAGCCAGTTGGTAATTGAAGCTGTGGCTGTTTTGAGGACCAGAGCTTTGCAGGGCTAAATGGATTAGGAAAGCAAGAGGAAAACACTGCAAGGAAGACAGTATTCTGTTATCTCCTCATAACAAGAGTTTAAAAACAAAGAAAGGATGTCTGTGAACTTCATAATGAAATAACAAAGGGCAAAATAAACCTCAGAACTAGACTCTTGATCTTTATTGGACAGAAGTCAGACCCACAAATGTCCTGTCTGGGTCTTTAGCATATGCTCCAGTAGGTCTAGCAGTAGATCAATTAATGAACTAAGCAGTTCCACAGACAGTAAACCAAGGTGATGCTGAGTATGGGTGAATGAATTGACAAGTCAAAGCCCAGAGGGAATATCTAAGTGATTACCTTGGAAGTGTTGTTTGTATCATTCTCTAATACTGTAGGTACTGGTAGGAAGGTACTGGTGTCGAGTTACAATGTTAAATTTGCATTCTGAAATAGCATTTTGTCTGTTTTTCTTTCTTCCTTTCTTCTTCGTTGTCATTGCCCTGGGAGACCCAAGCAATGATGTACCTGATGAAAAAAAAAATGCATATTTTTCACACTTATAGCATTCCTCTGATCAAGAATATAATGGGTTTTTTTCTTTTTTTTTTTTTTTTTTTGAAGATTTTGTAAAAATATTGAAAAAAATGCAACAGCGGGTTATTGTGGATACAAAACTTCAGCAGTGGTCATATGAGACACAATAACCTGTAATATTCATGCCTACTGTTGTTTTTTTGCAACATTCAAAAAACTGACCATAAATAAAATGAATGTATTTTGTTAAAGTATTTCATTTTCTGTTACTAATCATCTCAAGAAATGCAGAAAAACACTACATGATAAATACTTACTTGAACACTTTCCAGCTACTTACTTCCAAAACTTTGTTTTCAGTGAAAAGGGTCAGTGAAAACAGGAGCAGTTCAAATGCAGTTCAAATAAGGGCAGCCATGCTGTTTGACTTTAGGACAGTGCATGACCTTCACTGTAGTTGTGGCCCCATCCACATTATTGCAATACAAAAGTTTAGGGGATGGACTGCTGTGAAATGTAGTTTCTGGCCATTTTTGGCATAAATTTTTTATGTTTATTTCTCATTTCTTGGCTGCTATCTTTAGTCTCAGGCCTGTTACACCCAGTAAGAGCAAACACCTGATGTCATCCACTCAAGAGACACTAGGCTATGTATGTATCATTCAGGAATGAGAATATTGAATATAGGTGCCACAGAATATAAATATTTGAAAAAATGCAACCTTATACTCTGACATCTGTGCAAAGTGTTTGGGGAAATGAAAATTGAATTTGGAAATGAAAGTATATTTATTGTTGTGTACATGAAGGTACTCCTATGCCAAGTGTTAAATATGAGCCTTTCTTTATGTGTGGAATTGGGAAGAATAATTTTTCTCTGATGTATCACAGAGAAACCAGACACAAACTTAATAGATCCAGCAAAACAAACAGTAATGTCAAACAAGTTTGGAGCAAGAAAATTAAGTCATCATCTTCATTTCGAAAACCAAAAAAGGGAGTCTTATTTATTTTTGTGAACAACGATACTGTATAGCAGAATCCTGATATCTTAACATGTAATGCTTTAATTTGACCCGTCAAGTTAGGTTAGTGTTAAACTAATTCAATCTACAACTATCCTCTGTAAAGAATTATGAACAATGGGCCTCATTCACCAATATCTCCTGAAGTTTTTTCTTAAATTTGTCCTTGAAAAAAGTACTAAGAAAAAGCCTACACCAGATTCATGATACGTTCTTAAACTGCAGAATTGTTCGGATTTTTGTTCTTGTAATGACGAATCCCATTGTCCTCATAAATTGAAAGCGCATTTCAGCATAAGCGTAAATTCAAAGCTCAGAGAGTTGTTTCTATTTAGCATAGGTAAATGCCCTGCCAATCCTCATGAAAGGGCATGAGACTGTGTGCATGCTTAGAAATCTATGGAAGCCCGTTTCCGCCACATTTAAAAAAGAAAAAAAAAGTTTGTATAATTGCAACTTTATTTCTTGAAGTTCTGACTGTATTTCTCGCAATTCCGACTTTTTTTCTCGCAAATCTGACTTCATTTCTTGTAATACTGAGTTGTTTTCTAACAACCAACATGTGGCTTGAGCCATCACTTCTGCTTCCGCAGTAGCATACATGAGTGATGGCTACAATGGATGCATCTGCCCTGTCCAGGCATTTTAATATTTAGCTATATGTGTAAAAGTAAAATTGACTGATTCTCACATACATGCTTTACAACCTGTCTGGTTTCAGATGAGATAACCCATAAGTAGTGCATGTAAAACTTCTGCTCACTTATCACAGTCTCCATCAACTGTTATATTCTCATATTGCTCCTTTTGTTCATTGTACAAAAGTATGTGCAAATATGCACTACATTCTGGAGTGTTACATGAAGTGCTAGTGTGGTGTTTATTTATTTTAAAATACCATAATGCAAAATCATGAAAATATTAAATTATAAATAATAAAAAGTATTATCGCAATTTAAATATTATAATACTATACAGCTGTAGAACTGAAGTAAATGCAATAAACAATTATTTTGCATAAACACGTCAGTGCTCAAATGTGTGCGAGTGTGCTCTTACCTAAGAACAATCCCAAATAGGAATACAATGGTGAATGTCAGAATCTTTGAGAAAACTGCGTTAGTGTTTCTCCTTAAGAATGATCAGTGAATGAGGCCCATTGCTGTCTTTTTTTCTTTTTTTTTCTCACAGTTGGTTTGACTTAGTATTGTATTAATAGGATTGTTTTTTTTTTTTCTTTTTCACCAGAAACAGAGCTGGCACACAGTCTTTGAACAAAGTGGGCAGATGATTCCAGTGATTCCAGGGTTCAGGTGAAATCATTTACCACTGCTCAATACAAGTGAATTCAGCTGTTGATGGGGCCCAACAGACTGATGTAAGGGGAATGAAATAAAAAAGGCATAGCTAAATGAAAACACTTTGTTATCTTTTTTCATTTTTATGGTTATTGGATGTTTGGAAACACGCTTTAATTGGCAGCTCATTAAAGGAACACTGTTATGCTCTGATACATTTTTAGAATCAGTTTTACACTTAATATTTTTTTTTTTCCCATCAGGAATCATTAATATTCATTACACATTTTTATCCCTTGGTTTGTAATTGTTTTTCTTTGATTTAAATGGGGCAGATCTGTGTCAATCACATAAAACATTTGAAGACATTATGTGATTAATTTAATACCTAATTGGTCCTAAAAATATTAATTATGAGAGGAGCGGAAAAAACATTTACTGTACTTTGTGGGATTCTATGGATGAATCAAAGATATTCAAAGTAAAATTGTGGGTAAATAAATAATTAACAAACTAATGTTTTACAGTGTCTCCTAAGCTTTTGCATTAAGATCTGACCACTCATTTACATATGGATCTAATTGCTCGTTTGTATGTTTAGAATTTCTCTCTCTCTCTCTCTCTCTCTCTCTCTCTCTCTCTCTTTAGGATTTCTTCCTCAGCCTTATCTGGTGTACTTTGAAATCAGTTTAGGATGATTCTGAATATGGATCAGGGACAGATTTTTGTGTGTTAAGCTTTGGATGTACTAAAACACATTAACTATATGTAGGGCTAAACCACTGAAATCAAATTTGTAGGAAGATATTGCCAGATGCTTCACTTTGTGTTCTATTATCTCTCGCCACAAAAGGTGCTGTGAATTCATCCTTATTTCCATGTCTTATTTATGCCTCCTATTGAACAAAATGTTCCTCACTGAAGAACAATACTTTGAGTAAGAGTAGAGGGGGAATTATTACCTTCAAAAAAACAGACCATATACCAAATATCCACGGCTCCTCATGTATTTATTTTCATGTTTTTGGAACCATTGGGAGTTGTGAACCACTTAGCAATGTTAAGAGGAACAGTGATTGATGTGGCTTCGTCACATCTCTTAGGGGAAGTATGAGATCATTTTCAGAATTTTCAGTGTGACAGAAATCATTATTACCATATGACAAAAAACCCTTCATATATAGTTATTTTAGTCCAATAATAGATCATGTTAATAAAAAGTAAATGTTCAAGAAATCAAGATTTTTTTTTCAAATACAGAGTGCCATGCACTGTTGTTGATTTGTTTGTTGTAAATTGAAAATGTATCATTGTATGGTACATAAACTGGAAAAAAAATGTGTATGAACAGGTAAAAAGAAAAGAAAATGCTGAGCTCCACTAAATGATAAAGATACTTGATAGCTGTCACATTTGGTTACAGAGACTGGATGCATGTGCAGGTCAGTTTTCAGTTTAGTTAAACAGAGCATAGAACATGAAAGGACCACTTACAAGATTACAGATTTAGGATTCACACAGATAGTGTAACCAACACAACATATGACAAACATCAATTCCACACAAAGTAAGACAGGAAGACTAGGAGTATTTATACCCACAGAACAAGGCTAACTAACTGGAACCAATGATTCAATTAACAAGATGAACAATGGAACCATGTAGTAACAAACACCTTAACCAAAACTAACCTAGAGGGGGAACGAGAGGACCAGGGCATAACAACAGAGTTTAAACACCCATATGACATGGTGTTTGCACCATAATTTGATATTACTAGACCTGTCCTGTGAGTAAATAAATGAATAGATCAATAAAGGGGTATTTGTTAAAGGTTTTATGTCTTCTACTACTGGTAGATTAAAGGCAGAATTTCAAGAAATGCTTGTAACAGCTCTTATAAACTGTATGCATATTTAAAAGATTGCATTAGATTAGCCCTAGAGAACTGCTATGAAAAGTCTATGAATAGGGAACAAGGGGCTGCCTCTATTACATGATCTCAGAGCTTGTTACTCAGCTGACACACCGGAACGCCTACTGATAATACTGTACAAAGAAATCTCTTTGAGACTATACTTATTCATTTACTCCTATTGCCTATTCATGAGTTCGAGCATTCATTCATTGATTCATCCATCCATCCATCCATCCATCCATTCATTTACTCAGTCAGCCATATATCTATTCAGACACTCTGTAAAAGGGTATGCATGTGATGTCACAGGGGGCAGGAGTCACTGCGGTTACACACACTGAGTGGGAGAAAGACTATAGAGGACAGTTTACAACAGCAGATTTTCTTTCTAAAATGCTTAATGTGAAAAAGCTCTACGTGGCTTAATGTTCCAAAACTGCGATCAATGATTACCAAATTTCTCTTGGACATCTCTAGTCAGAAACACTTCCACTTGTCAAAACTGAAAACCTAGAAGTATGGTTGCTATCTCACGTTAAGCATTTTCCTCTCTATTGACACCCATTATAAGGCTTAAACTTAACGTGACTAACCCCTAGCTTACTTCCTCCCTCCTTAAACATATTTTCCTGATATTAGGAGATATAGGAAATCCTTATGCACTTAAATTAAAATTTTTAAAATGGGAGAGAGCTCATAACAAGAGATGTGTGAGAGCAATTTGGTGATCTTTGATTTTGGTTTTGGTGTATTAAGCCACGTAAAGCTTTTTCCTTACTGTCAATGGAGCGAAAACGCTTAACGTAGACCTACGTTAACTTAAGATAACTTAAAACATATTCCTTGGATTTCTGTTCTGATTTTTTGCGAGGACATTGTTTATGACAAGAGATGTATGAGAGAAATTTGGTCTTCTCTGATCTTACTGTTGATGTATTAAGCCAGGTAGCTTTTTCCTTAGCCTATAATGTTATAGGGTGGCAATGGAGAGAACAGCGCCTAATGTGATGTCAGCCTTGTTGATTTGACAGGTGGAAGTGTTTACGATGAGATGGCCGAGACAAATTTGGTGATCACTGACTGCAGTTTTGGAACATTAAGCCACTTTATGCGTTTTAGAATCCCCATTGGGCTTTACAGTCAAGTAATCAAGTTAGGCATTCCGATTTCCAAAATCAACAAAATACATTGCGTACAGCCAGTGTACATTTTGCCTTTCTTAAACATTATCACATTGCATACCTGTGTTAAGAGCGAGAATGTGTTTCTGCTTATTCTCGTCCAGAACTTGGATCAACTAAAGAAAGGCAGGTCTGTGAAACTATATTTTCGTAGAGTGACTGATTTTACTAATTGCATCAGTACTGTAGAAAGCTAGAGGTGCGCTATTTGATAGATTCCCCCAGCTCCCCCTATTTCAGTCTTCCAGTGGGAGACCTGAGGTCAACCGAACCCTGCCCCCCCCTCCCCGTCTCATACTTCTGAGTGGGAGACCTTCCCAGGCAGTAGCCTACCTAGCTCACATACTAGAATCAGGGTGTCCACTCTGACAAGGTTAATTGACCCACACAGTGACATGATATCATTGACGTGATGTGCAAATGAGCGATAGAAAACCGATCATGCAAATATCACCATTCTGATTTTTTTTTTTTTTTTTTTTTTGTGCGGACGCCCCGTGCTGCCCACGGCAAGATGCTGCCCTGGGCGGCTGCCCATGTCGCCCATATCTAAATCCGCCCCTGGAGTCCAACTGCCTTTAATTTAAGCAGATAATCGTTTATTACACTCCCGGTTTTGCAGTTTCTCATACTAAAGGCAGCCATATTGCAGCATCTTTTGCCACTCCGACTGAGGGGCCATGTCCCTGTGTGAAAGTGACATCAGTGCACACCCTCAATATAACCCATCAGATTACTCAGCCATCAGCATGTAGTTTTGCACTGAATTCAACTTAGATGAGATTTCTGCAATGGCCAAAAGGCCCCTCTGAACCTATAATACAGCTAGTTATATAGAAAGAATCATGCATCCATCCAGACCAGGTCTGTCCTGTTGATTAC
This sequence comes from Chanos chanos, assembly GCF_902362185.1. Classification (NCBI taxonomy): domain Eukaryota; kingdom Metazoa; phylum Chordata; class Actinopteri; order Gonorynchiformes; family Chanidae; genus Chanos; species Chanos chanos. Next base: position 39,329,521 of record NC_044499.1, on the reverse strand, counting down.
AGTTAGTTCCTCTTCCATCCCTTCTTGCATAAGCATTGGGTATGGGGTGTTGTTGGCAAGTCTCAGTGAAGTGTGTGACAGAGATAATCCACACCTTGCATCACTCAAACCCATCTGCTCTCAACCTTCACTCCTTCCTTCCTTCCTTGTTTCCTCTGCAATCTTCCAGCAGAACCACAGGCTTGATGAATGAGCCAAGAAGTAAGCAAATACATCTCTAGATAGCTTCCAGTCTGCACCCGAGAAATGTCAGCTTTTTCAGTTTGCCACTGCGGCCAGAAATTGATGAGTGCCTTTCAGATTTATGACACACATTAAATACAGACTTTATAACATGCACTGAGAGACCCTTTGAAAATGTAATCTTGCAGGAAAGTTGAGAATAAATGGGTGCAGAGGGACTGGCAGTAGGAGCAGTGGTTGTGCCCAATGAGTTTGACTTCAGTTCAAGAAGACTGGAAGCCAGTACTTGAGCCCAATGCTGGGATAGCCTCCATCAGAGCCAAGTGACAGATGATGCTCCTCATGAATGTAACAATATCCTTTTGAAAGCCATGTCACATATGATTGATTTGAAGCAATGATGTTAGAGTGCACGCGCGCACACACACACACTTCCGTTATATCTCTTTATTACACTAATAAGTTTCCATTTGATGTCATCCAAATCTGACTGTATCAATCAAATCAGTACCCAGAAGATGTTGGATTTGGTTTCAGTGTTACTGTATGTGCCAGTTCTCCGGGGTAGCCATAGTAACATGGCTACCCTTAGTGAGAGAGACAGTAAGGAAGTAGGAGGGAAAGAATTCTGGAATATGAATGTTTCCAGACCTGGGAAGGCTGTGAGAAATCAGTCCAGACTCCCCAGGCTATGGAAGGTGAGATGGTGCAACGGGGCTCCCTATCACCTTTTCACAGGTTACGTTTTCTAACATTTTTCACCTCCTCTAACACCTTTGTCATGCTCAGTGAGTACAGTGAGTACTGACCATCATCAAACACATGCTTCACACTTCTGTGTACTGAAAAAATTCTGCAACCCATTCTGACAGACAACAAAAGTACAAGAAAGGCACAACTGACAAAAACTGGTTGAAGCATATGAGATATGATGTATAATACATAAATAAAACTGCTATGGAAAATGTCTCAAGGCAGGAGTAGGTTATCAGTTGATTACCAACTATTGGTTTGATAAGGCTCAATAAATGCATCATACTGAGCCTTTCTTTTCTGAAGTGTTACCTTTCTTTGATTTTGATTCGGCAGATAGAGTCTCTTGAGGCTTAGGTAGTTTGTTTTTGTCTAATTTATTCCTTTCCACAGACACTGCTCACACTCCCCCATTGTTAAATGTTATTTTCTTTCTGTCTTTCTTTCTTTCTTTCTTTCTTTCTTTCTTTCTTTCTTTCTTTCTTTCTTTTTTTTTAATTCTGTAGACAAATTTAAAATTTTTATTCTGGATCCTGTGGCATTCTGTGTTATCACATTGCGGCCCAAGTAAACACATGGACCTTTGCCCTGGCTCATAAACACACAGAAAACAACAATAACAGCAACAACAACAACAACAAAAACATGCAGGAGCGAGACTTTTTTTTTTTTCTATCTACTGAAGGCTACATTTTGACGTACAAATATTTATTAATAATTCACACCTTAATAAATGTTCACATACATCCTGAATTTAGTTGCTCCGTACAGTGAAATTATAACTCCTTTGCTATTGTTTCCATCTTTCAGATTCTGTGGTATATGAAGTCAATAAAAATAATTATAACTGAATGCAAAAGAAAGAAATAGGAAGTGATTTTGCATTCTGATATAAATCTTTCTTACACTGTTGTTTCTCCTGTCCTCTGTTGAAAGGAATGTCTCTCGCTTCAGAGCTTAAGAATTCAGCACTGCTTCACTTTGTAGCCCACATTTCTTGTTTCATGCACAAAAATATAATTTATCTCCCACATTTAGAGTAATGCCATAATATGGACCATGTTCATCTGTCCTGACTGCCAGGTGGAGAGTAATCCTGTCATCATGATGAAGCACCTCTGTCTTAACTGCACAAAGTCACACAAGAGAAACTGAGTGAGAGAGAGAAGAGAAACTGAGAGAGAGAGAGAGAGAGAGAGAGAGAGAGAGAGAGAGAGATGACATTATGCATTGTCATTAGTGAGTAGCCCAAAGATCATGGCAATGACAGAGATTTGCTGATTTCAATTCAAATTTAAATCGTGTGTATTTAATATATCCTAGAGTAAGAAAGAAAGAAAGAAAGAAAGAAAGAAAGAAAGAAAGAAATGCTTTATGCTTGAAAGAACTACTGATCAAATTCACCCTACTTTGGGCAACTCTTGAACAAATACAAGTCACCTGCCACATTTTCACACATAAAGAAAACTGACCATGGCTAATGATTATAAAAGAAAGCCTCCATTAACTTTTATTAAGCCTATGTAACTGTAAAAATATTAAATGAATCAATGCTATTCTTAGGTTATAAAGTAATTTGATTACATGGGTTTGAGGCAGAGCAAAGACCCATGTCTGTTTCTCATTTCAGCTTAAGTACATGGATTCCACTGAATTCTTTCATTATATTGCAAGTGTGGGCAAGTTATAATGTAATTTTGTTAATAAAGGTGCATGCAAATCACATCCGACACCAGTGCATGTGAATGAATAGCAGTCAGATCAAAGAAGTCCCCAAACAGTTCAAACTGTTCTTAGCCAAAAACTCAATGACTGTATCTTTCTTTATAAATCTGAATTAAAATGTCTGGATAAAAAACAAAGTATGAATTTAAAAAGTGCAGAGTACTGTAGATATTGAAAAATGTAAGCACGTAGTAAATATACACTTAGTGGTTTTTACTCTATCTGACCTGATTTTCTGAAACTTGGGACAAGACTGTGTTTAATTTCAGACATCATTTCCTCTCATATCATCCTCTCAGTCAAGCCGAAAGTTATTAGAATAGATATTTCTTTGAGAACATTCGTTGTCCTAAACTATGACTTTCATACTTGAGTTTCATACTGGGACATTCAGTCTAGTGGATAGGACTGAAGGACATTTTTAGAAATCTGGATGAGTGATGTGTAAATGTGTTTCAATAAAAGATTGATAACACCAAACTAAAATTTTTAGTTTTATTGCCATTTCTTGTCTTTCTTCCATTTTGTATGCATTAGTCAAACACTATTCCATATTCCCTAAAGTGCCACAGAGCATGATTTATAAACGCATACCCGAATCTCCTAAATAAAAGATAGACCCTCGCATTTGTTCTAAGATGCTGTGTATTTGGTTTAAATCTGTTTGAGAGAAAGAAATTGTTCTTATCCTAAACTTACTTCTCTGCACTAAAAAAAATACAGCAAATATTACTTAAAGGTTTGCATACAGTCATCTGGAATTTCAACATCATCATGCAAATGAGGATGTTGATGTACCATGTACATGTCTAAAGAACAGGACTGTTCAGTGGGATTTTCTATAACATTCACATTAGTTAAATACCATGACGCATTTATTCTCTCATAATGATTCCGAAACACAGTGTATTTCTTAAATTACTCTACAAAGGTCATGTGACTGGAAACCAGAGTTTCACCCTTTCCATGTCATTTTTTTTAGATCTCTGGGGGACATTCCAAGTGCATGGTTTAGTGACTAACCCAGTCGCTAAATTAACTCAGAGTAAGTAGTAAAGCTCCTAACAGAAGAGCCCTATGGCTTCATTCTCCTAGCAAAACAAAATCATGATAAAGTTTGGGGGTATAATTTCAATTCAGTTCAGTTTTATTTGTCATATGCAGGTTGACACGGGGTCAACAGCACAATGAAATGTGTTTTGGACGAGAGAAACAGGTCAACTCAAGCAATAAGAGCACTAGTCTTATGAAATATAGAATGTAGGATAAAAGAATTAAATTGAAAAAGACAAAAATGGCAAGAGCTATAAGTAAAATATAACACTATATACATGTATGAAAAAGAGGACTAATGCGTAAAAGTAAAGTGGTGGGTGTACATGACAGTATTGCACATTGGGTATGTAGCAGTCCTGGTTCGATAGCAGGAGTCATGGTTGATAGGGCATGAAACAGCAAACGATGCAGACAAGCAGGTAAGCAAATGTGCAGTGTAGAATATTTAGATATATGAGTTGAGAAGCCTGATGGCCTGGTGGTAAAAAACTATCCTTAAGTCTGGTGGTACACGCAGCCATGCTCCTGTATCGTCTGCCAGACAGTAACAAGGAGAACGGTCTGCGTGCTGGGTGGCTGTGGTCCTTGATGATGCTGTGTGCCTTCTGCAGGCACTGCTAGTGGAAGATATCCTGAATGGCAGGGAGTCTGTTGCCAGTGATGTGTTGTCCCGCCTCGACCACTCTCTGTAGTGATTTGTGGCTGTGGGTGGAGCAGTTCCCGTACCAGACTGTGATGCAGCCCATCAGCAAGCTCCCGATGGTGCACCTGTAGAAGTGCGTGAGGATGCTGGTGTTCCTGCCAAACTTCCTCAGTCTTCTCAAGAAATAGAGCTGCCGGCGAGCTTTCTTGATCACGGTGTCTGTGTGTAGTGACCAGGAGAAATCCTCGGTGATATGCAGACCGAGGAACTTGAAGCTGCTGACCCCTCCGACCTCAGCATCACCTATGTGATTTTCATGTTCTTTTGAATTGGGGTATGCTATTCTGGTCCACTGAAAACCTCTAGATGAGTGGTCACCAACTGGCGGACTGTGAAGCCTTTTGGCATAATGAGAAAAAAAAAAAAAAAAAAAAAAAAAAAAAAAACAACAACAACAACAAAAAAAAACGATCAGCCTATTCTTTATTTTGCCATTAACGTGACTTTGTAGCAGGCACAGTGAGGCCTCCTATTTAGAAATTCTCTGGTTACTACCATAGGTTGCTATGTACGCTATGTTCAGGTAGAGAAGCGATTAGTTAAATTTGTTAACAGAAAAGCCATACCGATAGTGTTCGCTAACATGGATATTGGTCGCTGTAGGGCTATGTGTGTTATAGCCCATTATCAGTATTCAGGGACATCACTGCCAAAACTCTCTCCCTCCTATTTTAGCAGATCGTTAGCACGTCTTAACTATACTCGGAAAAAGTCACAGAAGGAAAAAAAAATTCTGATTTTAGGTACGGTAGGGACATGTTGGCTGCTGAGCTGGAAACAGAGGAACAAATTTTACCTTTAAAACTGTCATTATTTCAACCTGTTCCCATTTATCCTCCTTGTGAAACAATAAAACAAATAATTCACAGAATAATAAATACTAATCGACGTAAACATACAGTAGTAAACGATTACCATTTTCATTTTGTCATATAATTACTGTTCTTTGCAAACTATTGCATCATTTGCTGTGTCCACAGATGGTTTTAATCCGTCGATAATTGTGCTTTTCGTTCTCTCTCCAAATTCAGGAAATTTTGTTATTTTAAAATGATCTGCGAAAATTCAGTTTGAATGCTCATGAAACATCTGCTTTTGTGTGGTCTGTGCACGAAACTTTATTGTGCATTGTTATTATCAGCACCATATCATTATAATCTGCTTGTAGCAGGCCTAATATTTTCATTCTTTAAATACAGTACAGTTAAAGCTATATTCGAGTAGTAAGTATACCCGTAAATCCTTGTAGGATAAATAAGAAATTAAACATTACTACAATATTACAGAATACACAACTAAAAAGGACAAATCTTAAATAATGGCCTGTCTTTAATAATAACCTGTCTCAAATAAAGACCTGGTTCTTTCTTCTAAACAAAGGCCACTTTTTGAGAATTTATAGTATCTTTACCAAAGCAACCTGGGGGACAGAAGACAGCAGCATTCAAATTTTGTTAAGAATTCATTATGTCATGCCAAAAACATGTTACTGCAAAATGGAAAACATTGTATGCTTTGTTCAATAAAAATGTTAACCAAACTGATTTCTTTAGCCTGGCAAAAAGCATGAGCTCGTATTTGTAGCTATCTAATTGTTCGGACCTGAGCAGGAGAGGAGGGTTGACTCACTGGAACTCTTGCAGTTTTAGATGAATACTCCTGCTATAGATCATAGTATGATTTGACCTCTCAGGGCAACAATGGATTTCATAAACAAAAGTGTTTGCTCTTACAATAGTGGTTATTTTTGCAGATCCTATCATGTACGTACTTTGCTTCAGACATTAGATAGCTATCCTCTTTTCTCTACTGGAGCTATTCAGACTAAAATTGCAACAACAGACAATTGCTATCTAAAGCTTGCTTGGGCGTGAGTAAGGTTTTGTTTGTTTCTGCACTGTAAAATATCTCAAGGAATTATTGAGGCATTGTAAATAGTGGCTGGGCTCCTGAGCCCAAGGCTACGGCTAATACCAAAAACAACACAACAACAAGAGTCAAGAGAAAGAGGAGGATAAAAAGAGGGGGGAAATGCAGAGATAAGGATCGAAGAGGGATGGGGGTTTGTAAGAGAGCAAACACGCTTTGGGGCGAAAGCTCATTCCATGTGCTGGGTGCAATCACTGTGGGATGAAGGGAATCTCCCTTGCTGTGAAAAATAATATTTGCTGTTCAATATTTCAATAAATCCAAGCGGCTGTAAAGTGTCTGGAGAGAAGAAGGAGAAAGAGGAAGAGTCTACAGCCACGGATGACAGAGAAGCTTGCTGAGAATTGCTTCTGTTCCCTTCATCTTTATTATGGTTATTGAATTTCGTTCAAAAGAAAGCAACATCAAAGGGTTGCTCAGAAATTCATGAATCGCAAAGGTGAGGTGTAATTCATTGTGAACTAAGAAAAGGAATGTCAGAGATGACATTAAAAAGAAAAGCATTTTCACCCCTGAAAGGCAGGTTTCAGCTGCACCTCCCCACTGGGCCAATGGACATTGCAAGAAGAAGGAATGAAGAGGAACCCCATGATGGGAAATAATGGTGGAGTAACTATCCTTTCAGGTGCTAACATAACATGCATGCACGCACACACAGAGCACACCAGTGCACCTAGTGATATTAAATTCACTGTAAAGTATTCCTCATCCTCTAAATTCAAATCTGAAATCTTATGTCAGAACTGTTGAATCATGTATTTAAAAGTGTTTATATACATTATTCTGTAATGTACAGTAGTAAAAAAACATCTGAGAAGTTTGGGGGACTTTGATGCAACATCTCTTCAATGCTGTGTTTTTGACTGAAAGACTGGTACAACAATAGCTCTCTCTCTCTCTCTCTCTCTCTCTCCCTCTCTCTCTCTGTCTCTCTCCCAAACACAACCCACCCACACAGACACATACATATACATACAGACACACACACACACACACACACACACACACACACACACACGCACAGAGACACATACATAAGATACGCAAATCCACACGCACACGCAAACACACACACACACACGCACACACATACACACGCACACACACACACACACACGCACGCACACACACACACACACACATGCATGCACAATCCCATGTTCACCTTTGATCTGAGTGTTCAGTGAGGAAAGAAGATAAATGAATGAATCAAAGTATGAACGAAGACACATGCAGAGAGAGATGGAGAGAGAGAGAGAAATAGAGAGAGAGGGAGAGAGAGAGAGAAATAGAGAGAGAGGGAGAGAGAGAGAGAGAGAGAGAGAGAGAGAGAGAAAGAGAGAGATAGAGTAGGGACTATTATTGTGTGTCACTGCTCACCTCACTGCCACCAAAGAGTTTGAGCTTGAAGACTATATAGTGATGTCTCTTTTAAAACTGGAGTACAGGTCAGTGCACCAGCAAATAGCTAAGACCACTATAGTGAATCAAAGGAAAGGTGACTTTATCCCCATTAAGCCTGTAGGTCGAACGGGATGTTTTAACCAGCGGCTGTGCTATGATCTTCAAAGCTGACCTCCCATGCTGTTGATTGATGGATAAGGTGCAGTGTTGATGGCTGCATATCCATCAGGCAAAGCCTCCCTGTGATGAATGAATATGTCCTCTATCAACCGTGCATTACCTTGTGAAGTATTGTCCTTTTGTGTGCAACGTATTCATCCTTCAGCCCAGAGATTGATTAACTGTGGGTGTGATTCAGTCAGCAATTATGATTCCATTCCTAATCAATCTCCCTCTTAGTTGAGGTGTAGTGCTTGCTTCATGCATTATACACCTTGAGTTAAGTGCATAAGAAAAGGGGAGAGAAGGCACTGGAACGAGTGAAAAAGTGGTTAGAATGGTAGGAGAGCACTTTAACTACTTTAAGAGAAAGAAAGAAAGAAAGAAAGAAAGAAAGAAAGAAAGAAAGAAAGAAAGAAAGAAAGAAAGAAAGAAAGAAAGAAAGAGTGGCAGACAGACAGACAGACAGACAGTAAGATAGACACAGATAGACAGACAGACAGTCAGTCAGTCAGACACAGACTGGCAGTCAGACAGACAGACAGACAGACAGACAAGCTTCCTCTTGTGAGTATGTTTGAAAGGTCATCTCTGGAAAAGAAAGAAAGAAAGAAAGAAAGAAAGAAAGAACATTTTTTCATAATAAAAAGCCATATCAGTTGTTCATTCACTCATTCGTTTTCTCATTTGTTTATTCATTTGTTTGCCTGTTCATTCATTCATTCATTCATTCATTTTCTGTTTTCATTGAACACACAAATTCAGGGTAAACACTAGCATGAAGAAAACATGTATGTGAAAGTGACGCTTCCCCTAAAATAAATTTTGATGAAACAAATAATAATAATACAAAAATCTAGACCAAAATTAGGTTAATATATATAATCCATATTATGAGCTGTAATAAAAAGAAAAGGCACATGTTTAAAATGCTGTCACACACTTTGGACATAAACAGAAGAAAAACTCCAGTGCCATATTATTCTGTTCTGTTCTACCATTCTTCTCATGAAAACCACAGTTGTTTAAGCTGAGTATTTAAAAATTGTATTTAGCATATGCTATTATTATTATTTTTTTTTTTTCGAAATCCATTTAATTACTGTTTGATTCAGAAGTTTTAAAGCCATTTGACCACCAGGTATTAAAAAGGTCACCATTAGACAGTTTATCCAAACCAGAGGTTTTGCAACACGTTGTGCTGCATTTAATCAGTTAATTACAGAGTGGCCAGATAAACAAAGAGAGCTTATTAAGGAACAGAATAAAATTGTGTTTTTCTCCACTCATCTTCGCAGTCTAGAATAAGCTAATGAGTGTGAATGTGGAGATTGGTTTGTTGCCAAGGTGCAGGTAATGAGTGTTCTATTTATGTATCTTTCAACTTTTGTATCTTTCTTTCAACAAAGGTTCAGTGAATTTTGGATGCTCTGCTGTTAATGAAATAGACTTAAAAAATACAATAAAGCAGTATTGATAAAGTGGTTTGTGAATATATTTAGGGAAGGATGGCCTCAAAACTGATTTTTGCTTAAAGATGAAGCTGTAGTCCTGCTATTTCTTTGTACTAAAGTATCGGTACCTGCTATGAGACTTTTATTCTTTTTCCCAGATGTCCGCATGTGGTCATCATTTATCATGCTTTGACACTAGAGTATGTATAATATGCACAGCACTGAACTATCTCAACGTAAAAGGGATTGATGAAGACAGACATGTATTGATGCTGCCGCTCAGTTTACAAAGTCCTAACAAAGCAAAAAAAATTGGAGGCTACCACCCACAGATCTGTGCCTGAAAGAAAAAAAAAAAAGAGAGAGAGAGAGAGAGAGAGAGAGAGAGAGAGAGTAAGTGAGGGAGAGAGGGAGAGGGATTCACCCCTGCTTCAAGTGCTGACAGCCTAAGTGAGAGACTGCCTGGGGTCCAGTAGCTTTACCCCACAGAGTCGGCTATCGCCAATGCCAATCATATTATTTCCTGTCCATCAAAATATAATAATAAAACAATACTCACACAGCTACCTAGCTGGAAGGGGTAAAACATGTCAAAGGTGCATGGGAAAGAAAAAAAATTGAAATCAAAGGAAAGAATACAAAACCAATAGTTAGAGATCAGATCTTCAGGATGGCAAGTCAGCAAAGGTAACAAGTGGTGCATTTTTGACAGAGTTGGTAAAAAGCAATAAAGTAAAGGGTCTTATGTTGTAAGTTGTATACAGATAGACTTGTACTTTAGCTATCTAAAATATGAACAACTTTAACTTTCTACCCAACTACATCTGTTTAAAAAATGTACATAGTTTTCACTCCAAAGAATTTCTGTTGACAACTGTTGTTACTTGTTCCATTTGGCACAGTCAGTCATAAGGCAAACAAGTGTAAGATTGTGTATATTTGTATGCTTAGCTCACAGGCATACAGAACTTGTCCTGAAATGTACTAATCATCACCAGTGAGAGTGCAATGATTGGAAATGGTCAAAGCAGTGTAGCTAATACCAGCCAGGTGCAAGCTTGTCCATCCAAAAAAATGATTATGAATGCAAATTTTCAAAAAAAAGAAGGTAGGTATGTCTACAGTGCAAGTTAGTGATTGCCTTTTACTGCACTGTGCATTGGTCATTACTCCTTGTTGTGAGCCATTGCTCACTTAAAATTTCGAGCGGTAAAATAAACAACAGTTTGGTTGGCTTCAACCTTTAACTGTACTGGTAAGTTGAAGAGTGCAAATATGCAATGTTTTTTTTTTTTTTTTATTAATTGCACTAGGCCTACAGTTTTTGGGTCTTGTATTTTGAAGATTCATGCTTCAGTACTGTTAAGGCTTTGACTCAAGGCTTTTTATTTTGGTTGTTTTGTTTTGTTTGTTTGTTCGTTTGTTTTTTTACTGGAGTCATTCCTTTATGGTTGCATCTTTAACTCAGATATAATATCTGAATACTTTCATCACCCCGTCATTTCTTGTCTGTAGGTTATGCAGGAGGGCATTACTATGAGCATGGACAGAACAGCCTTCAAAGGTATATCATGCATCGTGAAACACAATAAATATGCTAATTCGCTAGGTATCTAAACAATACATGCAGCTATCTAACTATCAAAGTGAAATACTCAAGCAAAGTCATCTCTTGAGAGAAATTTCACATGAAATACTGTCATAAGTTTGATTATGTTCTCTCAAGATAACCAGCATTTTTTTTTTTTTTTTGGAAGGGAGGGGAACAGCTGCGGTCTGGGCCAGATTTAGAATGCACTAAGTGGGTGAGAATTTTGAAAATCAGCTGAGATTATCAGAGGAAGAGCTGAGGGACACAAACATAGTCCATACCTGGTGTGAACTGATAACCCTACAGCTGGAAAACTTAAGCTGTTTAACCCTTTTTCCAGTTTAACACTTTTATGTTAAACTGAGCGTGCTGTATGCCACATCAGGCCAGAAAGGAAGAAAGAAAGAAAGAAAGAAAGAAAGAAAAAGAAGCAAACAAACAAAAAAACAAACATGTCTTGAAGACTCTGGGACCATGAGTAGTCTGTGGTGACTAGTGAGAACAGTAGGCGTAACCTCATCATTAGAGCACAAATTCATTTGACGTGTTTCAACTGCCGACATTTGTTTGGCTATGACACTGTTGATTGTGAGTGTGAATTGAAAAGTGAGACATGACTGTGAAAAACACATCACTGGTGTCACAGGCAAAAATCTGTCAAGAAGGAAAGAAATTGACTGAATTTTTGCACACATGCATTGGTGTGATGCAAGCCTACGATTTCATCACTTTAAACAGATGGCAAACCGGACAACGAAAAACACCTCATACAACAGGTCAGATATAGATTCTTTTTTATCTCTTCTGAATAATAACTAACTTGTCAACTTTTTATTGAATTTATATGTTTCTACCACCCTAAAGCCACACCCCTAATTACGCAGGTTTAGTCTGATGCAAACTGATCTGAAGCAGAATGATTTGGCGCAATTTTGTCCAAGATCTTCTGAACAGAGAGAGACAATTAATTTGTCTGACACCTTTTTGTCTAAGGAATGATGCCGTAAAACATGTTTTGTGAGGGTTTTAGGAGGTTTATTGTGATAACTGCAGCCCACTAAGTGAGCAAGATAGATAAAACGAACCAAAGAGAGAGAGAGAGAGAAGGGGGGGAGAGAGAGAGAGAGAGAGAGAGAGAAAGAGAGAGAGAGAGAGAGAGAAAGCCAGTGAGAGGTTCAGAAAGTAAGACAGAGTGGGAACATAATAAGGTTATGTCAAGGAAGAAATACATTTTAACGAGATATCATGCAAAGACACATATTTAATTTTGCCACTGTTAGTAGTTATATTTTGCAATGTTTGGAGCAGTTTATTTTATTTCACTGAAATTATGCTCAGTTTTATTTGATCAGTTAAAAACCACCTATTGTTAGTAGTATCATGCATTGAAAAGTCATAAATTAGAAAACCTCACTAATTCAAAGCATCAAAGAGTCTGATACCTTGATATGTAGACAAAATCATTAATTAATGTGAAGTCAAGCTGTAATTGATTTTATGAAAAAGTGAATATGTGCTATACCCTGTCTTTTGGATTTTCAATACTCAAAATGTCGTTTCTTTCACCTTTCTCTCTCTCTGCCGTTCACTACAAACCAAATGACGTCCTTACAACCAAAAGACCAAACTAACCGTCTCTGTTTCTCTCCCACACTCATAGAATGGAATGGCTGGTGATAATGTCATGTCTCCCTCCCCTTCTTGCACATGGTGGACACCTCCATGGGCAGATTGATTGCTTTCTCTGGATGACCCTTTAGGGTCAGTCTGTAATGGACTGGCCTCCCACTTACAGGACGGTAGCAATCTCTTTCTTTCTCCTTCTCACCTAGCCCCCACAGACATCCAAATCCAATCCCCTGAGGGCAGGAACCTCCAAAATACCACAGAGTACGGGCGGCAGCATCTTACCCCAATGACTACACAAATTCAGTGCAAAAATTGAAAAGCAATTTTACTATGTATAGTACCAAGTCACCTTAAATTGAAGGAAATCTTTGAAAAATTTAAGAAAAAGCAAAGTTGTTGCGTTCAGTCGCAGGTGACTATAAAGTCCCCATTATCAGCAATACCACATGGAAGCACAACCCATTGGTAAAGAGTAGGATTCGGTCATGGCTATACCTGTAAGTGCTTGCGCATTGGGAAGACTCAGGAAAACATGAATAACTATCACCACTATTATTACCTCTATTACTAAAACAACAACAACAACAACAACAACAACTACTACTACTACTATTGTTACTGTTGCAAATGTAATGATATTGTGATTTTCATGATCCTCACTCTGCTAGTATTATTTAACATAATGACCCTAAACAGTATTGAAAACAGTAATTGTTAAGATTTAGTAAATGAATTTGCAGTACATTTTCTTCATTTAAAAATGGTTGTTGGTTTAAGTACACAGCTATGATAAACATACAACTCAGGCAATGTTTCTCTCTTGTGACACTTTTATTTGTTTTTCTCTGTATGAATTTACCCTTAAGAAACCTTCTTTTCTTTAGAAAGTTAATCTTTTAAATTAGTTTCCTTATTTAACTTCATTTATCTTGGAATATTGAGGCTTTAGTCTGCAACATAACAGGGATATGATCCAAATGATGGAATTAGGCATGTTTGCATTCAAGACTATTAAGCACATATGGTTTATGCTTTTAAATTGCAGTGGAACAAAGTGAGAGCAAAAAATTCTAACCATTCTGTTGAATAAATGCATAGAAATAATGAGGAACTGGATGCTTTAGGCTAGCATTGGCTTGCTTTCAAATGCCATGGATCCTCATAAATACACATGCAAAAAACATGTCGTAAGATCAAGAAGTCTGACAATGAACTTTTGAGTCATTTTCGCTATTATAATGAACACCTTGCCATGTTCATTGCATTTTTGGAAACAAAGCGTTTTTTAGTATTAATACATGCAAATGAATGCTTTCTTTAATCTGTAGGTTGGACTTCAGATCATGTATTGTTTGCATTATATATTTAGAGAACATAAATGAGTTAGTCTTTTGAGCTGATCATTGGTTATCAATAGCTTAACAATACAGCAATGAAGAAACTCCAAAAAGATCTCCAGGGTCTTATCCAGTGCTTACAGGCAAATAAATGAAGACTTACATATCCACCATATTGACTCATGACCCATACTTTAACGGCTCTGGGTAAATTTCCCTCGCGGACATTTAGTGGTTGATCACTGTGCACTTTTATAGACTGCTGCTGATGTATAACTAAGCTCAATGAAATTGACATGTCTTATCTTCAGCACTTGCACTGCATAAGGGATGCATGTCGTCTATACATTATATTGGTAATGTGTGACAGTTTTGATGGATGAACCTGGTTCTTCTTAATGTGGTGAATTGGTGCAAGTCAATGCAACATCATCCTGTACAATATTCAAAATATTAGCGTTGATGTAACTCAGTTCTTCCAATTAAAATGTGATTTGGACAGTCCCTCCATTCAGGTTAAACAAACAAACAATACAGTTAAAAGATTTTGAACAGTCTGCATTGTTGAAGAGATCAAATATATGATGTAAAGTAATTGAGGAAGTTTGGAAGACAATTTAAGTATTCAGCTGAACAAAATAATATAAAATAATATAAAAAAAGAAAGAAAAAAAAAAAATCATGGGTCAAGAACAGTGCCAAACTCTTTAGGAAGCATTTTTAGGTCCTTCACAAAAATCAGTCAGCAAAGTAGAATAGTGAAGACAAGCTTGAGGCATACCAATGTGAATAGACAAGTACATAAGAAGGGTGGGACTAATAAAAATGACAGATTACAGAGTATTTTATAAATGAACGCCAACAACAAGTCCAGATAGAACAAATAAACAAAAACAATGAGTGGCAGTCATCCTAGGAGTAAATACATGTAGAATGCCTCTCAGGTCTGACAGAAATAGATGTAAGAAAAAAGTATCACAACACTGGGTGCATTGGGTTGAAGAGAATAGAATTGAGGAGAGAAGGGCAAGTTAGCAGATGACAGCCAACATTATTGCCTCTCACCCAAGAGGAAGAGAGCAATATATCCATTATTACATATATATCCACACTCCTCTGCATTCTTCTCCCTGCTCAAGTCCAAGTTTATCTCCTAGGCCTTCTCAGACACCCCATCCTAATAGGGCACCACCTGAGACAGGGGCACAGTTAAAACCTGTGGATACAGTCAAAAGCCGATTTCCTCTGAGAGAACCCCTGTTCAAAAGGTAGAAACTGCAGTTCAGAAGAAAGAAAATCTCCAGAAAGACAGTAAGAAGCAAAAGAAAAAGGCAACACCAGGATTAAACTGAATTAAAAAAAAAGAAATTGCCGTGCTAAAGGCACAGTTTGAGAGGTCATTATTTTGGTGCCAATGTTTAGCGTTTAAGCAAATTGTTAGTTGTTGTAGTTGGAATATATCTCTGTCACAGAGAGCTATTTGCCCTGGTATGGAACTAAGAAATAGTGTTTCTTGCTATGGCCCCATGTTTTGTTTTGTTTTGGTTTGGTTTCTCTTGTACAAAGACAGCAACAAATGCAGGGATAAAATGTTTTAAATATTTTGGAATGAAGGTTGAATAAACAAGACATAAATGAAATGGAACTGAATTAAAACTTAGAAATAAATAATTAGTTAAAGTTAAAAGAAAGAAAGTGTATGATTCCTCCACTTCAGGGCTGTCATCATATACTAAGGTAATTATATATTGATTTCTGGATACATGTTTTGGGAGAGAGTTTTTTTTTTTTTTTGGTCAGAACAATCATCTTTACTCCTTTTATCTAAACTCTAGAGTTTTACGCACCATTAAAACTTGCTTCAAGGTCACCTCCAATCCACTATCTTGGAAATCTCTGATTGGTCTCCAGTCAGATATGGCAGCTCAGCACCATCAAAAGGTTCCATCAGCATGACAGCCCTTTATCCCTCTGCCTCAGCGAATACGAAATGTTACAGGGGTCACTGATGTCAAGAGCTATGGAACCATACCGGGGAACCAAAAGATCCTTTTAGCTCTTTTTAAATCCATCCAAGCGTTGGCTCCATCTGAGTATTCTGAACTTCTTTTTATATTGTTCTGCATCTATTATGAATATTACAGCTATTGTGGCTGCTTTCCTGTGAAAACCAGTGCAGCACTGTCTCTAAACATAGCTCCAGGTGTTTCCTGAGCCTCCATCTGTTCTCCCTGTGCCCTCAGAGCCCAAGGGCCTCCACCTTTCACCCGCAGGAGGACGCTCAGCATTGCCAGATCGCTGTGTGCAGCCTTACCTCTCTGCATGCCTGGGTATTTTAGCCAGGCTGCATTAGCACTATACACAGCATAGTAATGACAATCCTGCCAGCATTCAGTGGTAGGGGATCTTCAACTGGCGAGCTTCTAAAGTGACCCCCATAGAGACCTCTGCTCTGCCATTCTGTTGAATGCCTGGTGGAGAAGCATGTCGCTACATTAACCCCAGCTCCACCTTCTGCAAATCAAGCAAACAGATCCACTTAATACATACAGGGTGCCAGAATGTGTGTAAAACATCTAAAGCTGTTCAAACTTCTTTCATTAACAGACTGATAATTCCAAAATAGTGATCTTGGACTCGGTCTTATGTGTGCTAGCTGAAAAATTGCATCTTTTGAGGAAGTGATGTCCAGATATTTCGTATAGAAGTATCAGTAAGGGAAATTATATACCCATTATATAGGATGAACATTTCTGCATTTTGATCAAAAAAAGAAAAAAATTAGCCTGATTGGTATGAGAAGAATTTGGAAGTCAAAGGACATTTTGGCCAAATTATCCATGCCTTGTGGACGCAAACACGATCAACACGTGTTCATTTAAATGGCATAACCATAACTTGCAATGAAATGTCTGCTTGCTACTGCAATTTTATTTTGGAATCACACAAACAGTGTGAAACTGTGAACAATTCAACCTTTATCCATTGCCAAATATATCGTAAACACTATATATGCTGTTGTAATAAAATCTGACGAAATGGAAATTTCATCTGCGCCTAACTTGACATTTCATCATTTAATATTAGCATCTATTAATCATTAATGAGACTGTCTTGATGTCTCTAATATTGGGTCTTAGTGTATTTCCTCCTCTCTTTCCTCACAGATCAGGGGTACAGATGCCTCCTGCCAGCCATCAGCGGATGTGTGGCAGATGTCAGAGCCTCTATTGTCACCAAATGATTTATTGGTTTAGTTGGGCGACAGCCACAGGGAAAAAGACATCAGACACGACTCCAGCAAAAGCGGCAGGGGAGGACTCCCTGAATGCCAACATCCAACCAAGTTTCATTTCTGCTGCCTCCTGGGCTATACTTTCACTTCCAGTGATTGTTCAGCCATCTGTTTAATTTGCGAGGCTTTTGCTGCTTTTTGTGGGGTCTGGATGGACACGGTCTCACCGATTTGCATTGTCACCTTGCTCAGGCTTGCCTAATTTCATCCCTGCTGAGAATCATCATGCCCAGTGCTTTGTATTCCTATGCTGGCAAACCCACTGTGGCACTTGTTCAAGACAAAGGAAGAAAGGGGTGATGCAGTAAGATTTTTTTTTTCTTGCTGTTACTGTTACCGATTATTAAAATTGTATTTAGTCTTTTTTTCTGTATTTCAGCCTGTCTTAGCTTATTTTGATTTCATTTTACTAAACTCAGCTTATTTGCCTTCACAGACAGGCAAATGGATAAGTTTGAATGTATTTCATATGGTCAATAGTTGTTGTTTTTTTCCTAATCTCCCAGTTCCTACAGGTTCATCTCATTCATTGAGTCTCCAACTGAGAGACATGTTGATAGACCTGTTGATAGACCATCCAATGGATGCTGGGTGCCAGAGTGAATAGCAGCAAACTGAAACTGTGCCTGCCTAATTAAGCCTATGCCCTGGCATAATTCTTGCTCAGCATTGTAACACTGTGCTTTGGTTTAGGGATACATGGTAAACAATGTAGGTTTTGTTAACAATGAATAGATTCTTAGGGTATGACTTCACTTTTGAAGACAGTGGTTTCTCCAACTTTTATGAGTGTTCTGTACTCTTGAAATGTAAGAATTAGCAGTTTAGATGCTTCACTGTCTCTGTTGAATGAGTGCTGGCTACCAATGAAACCACAACCATAACCTTGAACATTTTTTTTCTTTTTTATTGTCTATTACATAACAAGACTGGTTGATTTTGAAAACCTTTCTTCACAAATAAAACGATCCCAATCACATTCATCAAATAAGTTTTTTTTTTCCTCGTTGTCAAACATTCATGCTCATTCACGCTGATGGCAAGTTTGACGTAGTACAATCTAGACACACACACACACACACACACACACACACACACACACACACACGCACACCTTAAATAAGTATGGGGATTTAGTAATTGTATTAAATATGTAGGATATAGGAGATGTAAAGTAACTGCATCTTTCCATTCATTTCTAGTCAGTGATATTTTCAAATTTTCAAGACTGTGTGGTTTCTAACTCTTCCAGGAGGGCCTGCATGACCTCATTCACTATACCACTGCAAACAGTCACAAATTACATTTAATTGGTCATTTGTTTGATACACTAAAAAATGTGCCAGTCAGCACAATAAAGTTTAACCATTAACTGAAGTTAACAGTGTTGTAATGGACTGGTGACCTGCCCAGGGTGTTTCCCCGCCTTTTGCCCAATGAATGCTGGGATACGCTCCAGCACCCCCCATGACCCTAATTAGGATAAGCGGCTTATATAATGAATGAGTGAGTGAATTTAACAGTGAAGTTTAAATGAATGAAGGTCATTAAGTAAATGTCATAGCCTGTGTCAAGTAAGTAAGCCTAAGTTAAGTAAGTGTGAAACATTAGCATCCAATTAAAACGTTTACATTAATTGTGTTGAATTAGTATTACCTCCAGCATGAAAACAATCTTATATTTTAACATTCAACAGTGGTCATTGCAGCTGCCAATCAACAGCAGAGATTTGCTTCCATTATATGTGGTCTACTATATCCACTAGTAATAAACAACAGATTATTCTGTACTCTGTATTCTGTAAAAAAAAAGATTGTGTATAGCTTAGCCATATTTGCTTTATGTATCAAGTTCATGGAATCAAAAAGATTGTCAGGAGCACACTAGATTGCCGGCAGGGTACGAACAGGTCAGGATATAAACAGGACTAGGGATGACACAGGAGCATGGAGAAGGCAGGATACAACTAACAGAGTTACCAACAGGATGATGAGAAACAAAGGATAAACAGGCTTGGCTATACAACACTCAGTAATCACAGGTGAAGACTACGTGAGGAGTGGGTGAAACTGTAGGGTTTTTATAGCGAGAGGAATCAAGGTGAACACAGGAGAGAGAGATAATGAATGGACAGGCCGATAATTAGTAAACTGGTGACGCTGAGTAGCTGGAGTCGGTGTGGGAGGAGACTAGGTCGTCACAGACATTTTTCTGCCAGTCAATGAGCCACACCTTTCACACCTTCCAGGTACACTATACTTTGTAGCAGATGTATCGCTGAACCATGCACATTTTGTCATATGTAAGAACCTTGGCCATCATTTTGACAAATACAAGTTTAGAGGTCATATTGTCGCTTTTACTATTATCAAGTGCCTTTGGGGTAAACAATCTAACATATATTATAAAGGTGGTAAAATGGCTTGATTTTTGACCATCAAACAGACTATTTGAATTTTAGCATGATTTACTCAATCAGTGAGGGTTCTGGTGATACATACATATGTTAATATGTTATTAATCACGCGATATTACAGTCCAGTATAAATGTAGTCTACTTGCCTCTAGCCCAGAGCTGTTGATATTTCTGTTAAAGTGGGAACGTCTGGTTCTGTCTGATTATACGTTACAGAGACCACTCAGCAGTCATCACTTATGCCTCAAAAGGTTTCAGAAAAGTTTCAAAGTCTCAGGCGCTGACGCCTGCTGATAAGCCAACAATTAAAGGGAAATGTTACCTCAGAATAGCATGATGACAAACTAAGCATTTCAAACATTGCAACCAAAGATACAGCTGAGCGAATCTGTTGAATATATTATAAAGACACAGCAAGGAATACACTGAAACCAATACAATGCATTCACATTCTATACACAAGCATGGCTATTTAGTCCATGGAAGAGACAAGAATTTTAAGAACTTACTCACTCATTTACTTAATTGCTACAAACATCTAATGAGGCAGATAATTGTTCAAGAACAGTAGTTACCATATTCTCATAAGGATTTCACATGAATGAGATATGCACACTAACACCAGTTCTTTGTATGCCAAAAGTGAATGTAGATGATACAGTAGTGAATATCTTGTCTGCCTCCCAGCTAGGTGCTTTTGCACATTTGTATAGATTTTTTTTTTTTCTTCACAGTGTTTTACAGTGTTTTCACATACTGTGTAATGCTTGACATATTCTTTAATATTGAAGGGATCTACCATACAGTAGGATTTGCACATTAGCAAGTTAACTTCTGGCTAAACTTATGTCACAAAAGTGGCTCAGTTTTTAACACGGTGTATCGCTATGGAAATTACATGGCAATTACATATATTGCATTATGCATGTTAGATAAACCCCTTTTCTGTACACACACATCTGAATGGATTGAAACGCCTTATGTTTTTGACTTATGTTGTTGTTAACAGACATTCTTAATTTGTGGAAACCAGCTAACTCCATGAAACTCACTTAAAGTTGTTTTTGTGTCATAGACCCTAGTTCTCAATGTACTGTAAATTGAAAATATTTTCAGGAAATAATATAGATTCTTTCAACATGAGTCAAACAACATTTGAACAACAGCAACAACAACAGCAACAACACTAATGATAACAATAATAATAATAATAATAATAATAATAATAATAAATTACTTTCTCTAGGATATCTCGTCAGATTATTTATGAAATATACAAATAGCATTATGGGAGCAATATATTTACATTAGCCAGCCCAAGTGCATGCAGATAAATGTCTATCTATGGAACATCATTTGGCTTATCTGAGTATGTATAACTAACATTACACAAGAGTATAAAACAAGCCAATCTGGTAAAAGTTGCTGCACGAAGCAATAGCAAACCACTATAAAGACGTGCCATTCATGTGTCATGCCATGCATTTTTATTCCATTGTTGTTTTCAGAACATGAAAACATTTCCTTCTTGGCTTCAGTGAGACAAAATGGATTTGATCATGTTTCTTCACTTCCTTCCTTTTTTTTTCTTTTATTTATTTTGCTAAGTTCGCATTTAAACAACTATTTTTTTTTGTTTACAAGGCTCTCCTCAGTATGAGTGTTGTTTGAAGTTTGTTATAGCCCTCCTTGCCTGTTCTCTGACAAAATAAGAGTTATTTGGCCTGTAAAACATTCTCTGGTAGAGCTTTCCAGATACACAACAGGGAACTATGTTATACAGTTTCACAAAAGAGTAGCACCATTCATTTACAAATAGGAAAAAATTTGCTGCTTGTCACAGTCAATTAAAGTTGCAGTGGTAATAAAAATATTACCAGATTTGGCAACTAATTTGGCAATGTGCAACATTGCAGTTTGCTGATCCCATTGTGATAGATCTAACCTCTTCAGAACTGGTCCCCATGATCCCTGATTGACCTCTGAATCTGGATCTTAAAACAAAGCAAAACTATTTGTATCTGTTTTTTCTAGTGATATTTAAGCACTATTACAATAAGTGCACTGAACTCAATCTTGAATACATGTGTTCTGGGAGAAGCGATGTGGCCATTTACTCATGAACTCGAGAGCAGTTTCTTCCCTCAAAAGAATTTCATGGTAACTCTCACTCAAGGCTCAGTGGGAAGAGGAAGATCTGGTTTTCTCACTTCAGGAAAGTGAACATGTGGTACACTGACTAAAATGTTGCTGACTTTTTCAGAAATAATCTTGCAGTCTTTTTAATCTTTTCACCAAGCACAGAAGCCTTCTAACTCCCACCCCCCTCCCCTCACACACACATACATTTTTATGTCTCTTTCTTTCTCTCTTTCTTTCTTTCTTTCTTTCTTTCTTTCTTTCTTTCTTTTCTTTCTTTCTTTTTTATTCGTCTAATTACCTGGGAACTTATCACAAATCTTCACCTCACATGGCATCCATGTCAGACTGGACAAGTGAAGCTAACACAGTTTGTGTTTAACCAGTCACTGTATCTTTTCACGCTATGAGCCACTGAGCATTGTAATATGCTCATAGGAGAGCACCATGCATTGTGTGTTACTCATAACTATATGGAGACCTGACTGTCAGTGAGTGTCCCCCAGCAGTGAGAGGGGTGGTCCTGGGTCATTACACCCTCTCAGTGTTCCAGGATGCCTGCCTACAGCCTGCAAATGTGGCTAAGCTGAGGCTTAAAGTATAAATCCTAGATGGACAAACCTCTTGTATATGAGATAATGCCATGACCATCCTTAACCACTCCGAGGTTCAATGCAAAAATTAGTCAGTGTGTAAAAACTATACAAAAAATGGGGAGGTATGACAATGTGATCTGCGTATCTGTGTACAGGGCAGAAAATTGTGCACTTTAAGCTTTCCACGTCTCTTCCACAAAACAAACATAAAATAATATTATTGTTGACTGGTATCCAAGAGGCTTTGCTCAGTACTGGTGTGTCTGGTGAGGAATTGACAGGGAAGAGATCAGTAAGAGATACTCAGCTCAGACAATAATATCATTAAACAGCAGCAGGGAACAAAGCACGGACAGGTGTTTATGCAAATGACCAGACAATGAATCCATCACAGTAAAGGAAAGAAAAGCAAAGTGAAAACAGTACACGAGGAGTGAGTTGGTAGATGTTTGTGTTTAGGAAATGGTAGTCTTTTATCAGATTGCACAAAAACTCAGGGGTCATCAGAAAGCTGACCATTAAGGAAAGCTGGTCAACTTCCAACATAGCTAATTTACAATAGACCCTCATTTGTTCAGTGTGCGTGCGTGTGTGTGTGTGTGTGTGTGTGTGTGTGTGTGTGTGTGTCTGTGCGTGTTTATCTCAGCTACTCTCAGTGCTCTTAGTCAAGAGGAAGCTAACAACAACCTGGGTCACATCTAACTTTCAAAGTTTGCTAAGCTCCATACTTTCCTCTCCAGGGAGAACGATGTGCATTGTATTTGCCTATCAGCACAATAGATAAGTCTGGGTTACCGCATTTCTGAGCAACTATAATAAATCATGCATGTTGGTTTCTGTGATGAAAAGGTAATGAGATTAAATTAATGAATATGCATTGCACAGGACAGTGACAATTTTAGCTTTCTGACATCATACCTCAGAACGAAGCACAGCTGTTTCTTATTGTGAATTCAATTAATGTATGGGTGTTTATAATGCATATGAAATTGTTAAATGTTTTTTGTTTATCTTTCTCTCAAGGGGAAATGACTGAGCACAGCTGGAGCATGGGGCTAACATCTCATTAATGAGTTGTTTTTCTTTGATCAGGAGCTGTCATAATTTAATGTTTGTTTTTCCTTGCTTTTCTGACACAAAGTGTCTGTCAAGAAAACAAACAGCACCTTGGAGTAAAAAAAAAAAGTGACATCAATATAGAGTCTCTGACAACATTATCTAGATTATTTCTCTCTTATGATCTTGTTTAATATACAGGCAACAAGAAGGCATATCAAATGATCATTTTTCTTTCACTATCCAATGCTAGGACAATTCAGCATAAAACACAGAACTGTGAATATTCCTTCATTTAGTTTTTACATTAATCTCTACTGGATTTTTTTTTTTTTTGTCTTTCGGTGCATACATATTGCACTTCTTAAGACATATGCCACATACAATGTATACATAAAGAAGTAACTGTAGTGTAGACCTACATGAAGATTGAAATGTGAACAATTTTCCCAACAAGAATTTCTGAATTTTCATGAAGGAATGTGTTCCAAAACCATGAATGCATGTTCACACATCCACTTTTTTCATAGAGCAGAACAATTCCAGTGGGAAATCTCAGTTAATATTATGATGATTTGGACATTTCAAACATTTTAGTCTGAAGTACCCAGGGACTGTAGGACTTATAACTGATGCTGACACAGTGATAAGATATGCACTGGTCTGTCAATAGAGTAAGCCATACCAAAGTCAACAGGGCTTTGGGGTCATTAAATGAAGAGCATGCTCTAACCAGGGTCAATTGTTGGGTCAAGGCAGACATATGCTAATCTGGGACCTTCTGGCTGTATGTTATGAGAATCACTCCAACAGGCAAACCCTGTTATAGCCTTGAAGAGCTGTCACACATTCCTTTGTAGTAGAAATTTTCTACTCAAAATGACCTATTATTTGCCATTTCAATAGCTTTTCTATTATACACAAAGAAGGTTATTCATAATTAAATTAATACCAGCATGTTAAGAGAATGAATCTCATAGATCAAGCAACACATTTCATACCTTTGGAGCACCAGAAACTGTTTCAATGATAATTGATTACATTCATTTATCAACTACATAATCTTAAATTTATTAACTGCATAATGTTGCACATCTTCAACAATGTTTGCGAACATCTACTTTTTACCACTTTTAGTCTTTTCATAAAAATTGCAATTAATTTAATTTCCCTTAGTTTAAGTCAAGTTTTGGGTAATGGAACTTTCAATTCAATTTTAATTTTAGCTTAGTTTTAGTCACAGATGGTTCAGTCACAAATGAATCAGATTACCTCATGCTGCTATAAGGGTACTGTTTACAGGGTTTGCTGTTTTCTCTATTAGAAGTATTTCCAATTAAATGAGCACTCTCAACTTTGTATTACTTTCTCCACATGGCAGGCTTGAAAGGGAAAAAAAAAAGAATCATACCTTAAGTAGGTCAGCATGAAAGCAACTGGATTAACCCTGTTCATTTCTGACAAGTCAAATATATTTTCAACAATGTTTCACAAATTCAGATGTTTAGAAACAACATGCAAATACGTTGGTAGATTGATCTGTTCATGATGTCTGGATTTTTGATGCTTCTTACATCTCCCACAATGACCAGTGCAGAGGCCATCTCTCTTATATATTTCCAATATTTCTCCCACAAAATTACTATTATTAAGTAAGACAAATCAGTCCAGAGAGAGAGTTCAGTGGGCTATAGGCATGCTGCGACAACACAAACAAATTAATGGATGTGTGAGAACAATGAAGACAGTCATCTCTTGTTCAATTACAAGGATGCACTGACTTGGCCAGTGCATCCTTTTGCAAAACAGATGCATAGATTTGATTGGATAAAGGGAAAAAAAAAACTTTGCTGAGTTGTGCCAGCCTGTGCCTTGGGAGGGTTTTCTGTAATTTAGATATGTATTCCTACATTACTGGCATTTTCATGTTAGTTTTGGAGGAAAAATAAAGATAGACTCCATTATCGTTTTTTTATGCTCAAGGGGCTACGCATTAAAGTCACTGTAACTTCATCATCAGAGAAAATGTTATCACCAAATACATATCGTCAAAATTTTCACTGATAAAATTAACAGTGATTTTCACTTCTCCATTCTTCCTCTTCACATGACCTCCCTTTCTTTGTAATTTTTTCTTTAACTTTTGTTTGATGATTACCAAAGTTCATGGATATCATTCCCAGAGGCACATGATTTGCAAAATGTCCTCCAATGTCACTGTCCCCATGTTGGAAGATTAATTACACTATCAACACATATTACACATCAAGGACAGATGCCCTTCCAATGGGAATGTAGGCTAAGTATAGGCGCTGGCCCAGATGTTCAACCAATGGCCTGCTCATCAAGTCACTTTTGAGTTCTTCGATCAGTATGGTAAAAGAACCAAGAGAACATCACAGTAACAGAAAAACTGGAAGACCTCTGAGCCTAATTATATGGTTCAAACCAAAGACACATTATGCCAGAAACACAGGGAATTAGCTGGATGCACTATGAAAGCTGAATGTCATTGCATGGACCAAACTACACGACATTTATTTAGCTGATGCTTTTATCCAAAGCGACTTACAGTTGGGGAAACAATTCAAGCTCCAGTATAGTGAGAGACCTCTGAGTGAACACTAAATATTACATCTGTAAAGTACAAGCAATAAGTGCAAGTTTTCTTTAAAGACAAAGAGAAGGAGATTAAGTTGATAAGAACACAGTAGGTGCAAGTAAGGCATGTTAGGGTGTTAGAAGTGTTAGGTGTTAGGAGAGGAGGTGTTCCCGGAAGAGGTGTGAGAGAAACAATGAGAGAAATGTAAAACAGAGCCATGGAAAACAGGAAACAGCAGTTTCAGTAGTGACATCCAAGGGACAGAATAACTACAAATTGTATTCTGTGCACAGGTACCTGGCTGACAATATTACACAAGGTTATATACATGTAAAGCAGTGCACAAAGAGCCTTAGAAAAGCTGCTAGATCCATGGTTCAGACAAAAATGAGTGTACAAATAGGGAGCTCCCAAACCTCCCCTGAGATGCGTACAGAAAAGGTCTGTCTGTCAAGCCCCCTATCGATCTGTACTGCTCTCCAAACCTGAAAGAGAGCAACAGGAAATGGCTGAGTGAAAGAGAGAGAAAGAATACAGTGCCTCTTTGGACTGTGGGTATCCTCTTCACTACTTCACTACAAACACTATTATTTGATTCGGTCTTTCGTTTCTAAAATTGTGTCACTATTTAGACAATTTGCAAAATTATTGTTTACGTTCATCTTAGGATCTATCTAATTGACCTGAGTCTTTATTATAACACACTGTATTGAAACACTTGTTATAATTGGTGCTTTATCTAACAATTGTTGTTCTTAGGAAAGATCAACCATGATCTAGGTCTAACTCTTAAAACTGTTCCTTACCTTGGCCCAGACCTTAACTTTGATCAAGCACTATATCTGTTCAACATGCAGCTTTTCCCATTAAGCCTTCAAATGATGTGTGAATGGTTCTGTTCTTCTAATATATTGTAACTATACAACCAACAGTTGAGTACAGAAACGTCACGTCCTGTATCTTTCTAAATTTGGATAATATAAATAAGAATTAGGTTTAAAAGCTTTGTAAAGTTGATGGTACTTATAGCTCTAAATCTCAGTAGAGAGATGGCAGTGACATCAGTGTGAGGTAGCAGCTCAGTCCCATCGTGTTTGCTGCAGGCGCGTAGGCGACGGATGGGCCTGACGGGCCCAGGCCCGCCCAAAAGATATATAGGGCTCCCAAGTTAGGACAGAATTATTTCATTTAATACTAAAAAATAATATGTTATTGTTTATTAAATCGGTTGATATTGTAACTAAAATATCATCACAAACGCTACTTTAATAAAGAAAATGTGCCCTATGTGCCCTCATTTTTCATTTGTATAATACTTGATGGGTTTCACTGACATCTGTGTCAGCCAATTAACAATTCTGGTTCTGAGTTTTTTGACCAGTAACATTTTACCCCATGCTAATCACCTCTTTTTCAGTGAGTAAATTTCTTATGCGACTAGTAAGATTTGATTTGAATTTTAAGGGTTAATTTGCATTAAACAGTTGGATGGAAACCCAAATAGTATTGTGATAGCATTATACTGTGCGTTTGTTATTACAGGGCATGCATTTTACACTACTTCTGGATAAAGTGTGCTTAATGAATAAAAGTTTTGTGGCTTACAACGTGTTAGGTTTCAATGCAACCAAAGAACAGAACATTGGACTGGCTTGGTTATTGAGTATGCTACAGATGTAATATGGGGTGTCTGACCTGTCATTCAGTTCAGCAATAGGTAATGTGTAGGCTAGAGAGAGAGTCAGCGACTTTTGCCGAAGCTTGTCCAAAAATAAATATCTGGCTACGCCGCTGGTTTGCTGCGTATAATATATTAAACACAGAACTAATAATTCATGCAGTTGAGCTGGTGTGAGATGATATGGCAGGATGCAGAAGACAAGACTAGGGATATAAACTAAGTTTAGAGCAAAGACATTCTTGACTTTAACAAGTTGCAATCCCCCCCCCCCCCCCCCCCCCCCCCCCCCCCCAGGAGGGTCTGGAGAGGGAAATTACTCTTTTATCTAAATTATGTAGACATGGTTAAGGTTAGGACTTCACAGAAAGAAAGGTTCTTGCCCTATTTTTAAACCAATTTTACAGTCTTAACACCATGGATAACCAAGGGGGTATATCACTTAGACTAATCTTGTGATTTTACAAGTGCATGTTAATGCAGCTTACCTATGTAATGCACAGTCTGCACTCTCTATGCTAATGTAGTTTTGGACATCAGTTGTTGATGACAATTACCCACTTGAAAATGAAAAAAAAAAAAAATGCTTTTTACAGTTAGACTGTCTGGCATTAGAATACCCTGCCTAGACTAACAAGATGACTATGTGTTATGAGTATACTCTAAGCTCACCCTGTAAACATTTTATACCCATTTAGCACATTAAAGATTACATTTTGACAAACAAGAATGTTTAAAAAATATCAAAGAAAATCCCAACCGCTTTTTTAATCACACTTGTAGTGTTTAATCACATACGAAGTAGTATTACATTTATAGTTAATTAAAATGTTAACAGATATAATGAGGTTTGCTAACAATGGGGATAAAGTCTAATTAAAGCTCTTATGCAGACGTGAACAAACCCGAACCCAACTATCTGCATAATGCTGCAGAGAATGTCACTTTGGGAATGATAAAAGCTGGAGTTTGCAATCATGCTGACAGGGGAGGTGACAGGAAAAATGGCCCTAGTATATTTATAAAACAAAAGAGGGGGTGAAAACAAATATAAGTACATTTCAGAACACTTTTTAAGAGGGAAAGAGAGAGAGGGAGAGGCAGAGAGAGTAAAATAGAGAGGCTACTATTGAAGGTAGAGCAGCAAGAACTGTAATAGCAGTGCATTTAAAGGCTGTCGGTATATAATAAAACCTTGTGGCAATTATTATGTGCACTGCAGTGTGAGAGTCTTAATGACTAACTCTTTAAAGCCATCAGTGCAAATATAGTGTTTGAGTGTGCTACCTTGATGTATGCACAACTGACAGTTCAACACAACAATCAATTCAGGGAGGAAGAGAAAGGAGAATTCTAGTAGTCTTGTTTCATTATTATGCAAAGAGGGCCTCACCTCCACAGGCTACATACAGAGAGGGGGTCGTGTGCTGTGACTAGCTTAACTTACATCAGCAAGCTTTTAAAATGCAATAATTCCATCTTTGTATCTCTGTATTTCCCAACAGACTAAGATAATGCAAAACCAGTTTGTTGTTCTGCTTCAGAAATTTTTACTCTTTCTTTCTTTCTTTCTTTCTTTCTTTCTTTCTTTCTTTCTTTCTTTTCTTTTTTGTAAAAGGTTTCATAACAAATCCTAATGAGTTATGATCTAATCCTAAAACATATATGCCAACCTTTAAAGGTTGCAGTAGCTAAATCATTCAAATCTGCATATTATTTAAACTTACCGAGTCAATAACATGATTGCTGACTGCTATATTGTGATCACCAACCATGATATTGGTTTTGCAAAAAGTTACATGAATAGATGCATAAATCACTTCAAAAGCATCAGTAAATCAAACTCTCAAAGTGGTTGGTTTATGGAAATTGTGTATACAGTTATACATATGTCCAGTGTTAAGCTTTCCTTGAATTTTATAAGTAACCAATATGAAATCTGAATAATACAGCAGAATACTGTCCACGATTTCAATGCATAGTTCTGCATCCATTCAATCCCTCCCCTCTCCAGTTCCACTATTCATCGTGCAGTGTTTCTGGTCTATTAATCACTTGTCTGATCACCTTTTTAGTTAATTATCGTGTTCACCTGTTTTCTGTTCAGTAAACCTGACTGCAGTTTACACAAAACCCCTGTCTTTCTGCTCCATTTGTGAAGTCTTTACCTTACCTTACCTTGGTTTGTGCCAGCTCCTTGTGTCTTCTCACCTGCCTCGTCGAATGCACTCCTGAGCCAAGTTCCTGTTCCTAAGCCAAGTTTGTTCTTTGGGCTGACAAGTCTTGTTCGTGAGTCTGAGAAACCTAGAATGTATCTAGTCCAGGTCCTTTGTTACTGATTCTGTCTTTGTCTACCTGCTTGCCTGCCATTCTGTTCACCTGCTCTGACTCTTGAATAAAGAGTTTTTGTCTTTGGATTCTGTGGATTCAGTTCTTGCCTCCTTCCTGACAGCAAAACAGATATTGCAGTTGGAATGAGACAATTTTGAAATGGCATCTCATTCTTTTGACATAACAATTACATTTAATTATAACAAGGAAAAATGTATTTTATAGTGATAAAAATCAGGTCCTTAAATCATGAAAAAATGTTAAAGAGGAAAGAAGCTGCTTGAAACATGTTAATTATTATGTAGGGGGCTTGGGACTGCGCTAAACATAAGTATTGCATTTATTTACGATTGAGTTTCAAGTGAACGAACAGCGCTTTCCCCTTCCTCAGTATGCACCGTTGAAGTGCCCTTGAGCAAGGCACCTAACCCCCAACTGCTCCCTGGGTGCTGTGGCTGTGTGGCTGCCCACTGCTCTGGGTGTGTGTGCTCACTGCCTCCTAGAGTGTGTGTGTGCTAATTGCTCACTACTCTCAGTGTGTGTGCGCACGTATGTGTTTTCACTGCTCTGGATGGGTTAAATTGTAGAGACCTAATTTCCCCTTGGGCATTAATAAAGTATCTAAAATTTAAAAAAAAAAAAAAAAAAAAAAGAAAAATGTAGTCACTCAATTAATTAATTAATCACCTGTGCCCTAAAATCAGATGGATTATATCAAATGTTGACCTGCGAGAATCTTAATTTCAGAACGTTCATAGGTTCTGCTCATAAAATGTTACTGCAAACTGTCTCTGAATGGGTGAAGACATCTAGATTACAATTTTTCACAGGGGATAGCAATGGGCTTAAACAATAATGCACCAAATCACATTGTATAGACAGATATAAGAAGTGTAAAAACAGACTTCCCTTTTGAGGGTTTGTTTTATTAGTCCAGACTAAATAGTACTGCAGAGACATTACTGTTGTATGTAAATACATGCTATGGCTTTGAGGTAGTTATAGACATTATAGATTCCGAAGGTCAGTCAGGTGCCAAACCAAGGACAAATGTTTCATATGCTCTCCCTCTTTGCGGAATTTGTAGATGGATGTCTCCTTCAAATAGTTGTTGTTAGATGACTGAGATCACTCAACATTGTTTGCCAAAAATCTGTGCACACGCATGTGTACACACACGCGAACGCACGCACGCATGCACGCACGCACATGTACACACACACACACACACACACACACACACACACACAAAGTTGCATGGACAGATGCGCACACCACTCAGAAATCACAGTTTTTAACACCTTGATTAAACTCAAGTCTGAAGTAATTAAAATTAAATGCACTGCATATCTCTGTTCAGTTACTGATGTGATTGGCTGGCAGGTAATGTGAGCTGAAGGAATCAACAAGAGTTTGTGTCAGACGTAAATGATCAGTGTTTTTCATCAGAGCAGGCAGAGAGCTTGGACAGATGGCTGGGGACACAAGTGTCTCTGTTGGTATGAGCAGGTTATTTGGTTTCAAAGGATATCTGACAATCAGGCATGAAATATTGACACAACTTGTTTCATCTGGGATAAGAAAACAGAGGAGAAAGCCCAGGTTTCAAAATATGCTAGGGAAATCATACACAAATTCACCTCCAGACGATAAGAACCCCAGAGCAAAATACATTGCTCTTTATGATTCTTCATTCATTACAATAAGGGCACATCAAAAAATATTGATTGTGATGCATGTAAGTAGGAAAAAGACAAGTTATTTATTTTGAATAGAAAATGATGTGCCTATGGGTGCTTAAGAGTCTGTACATTTATGCATATGTCTCCACTGTACTAATACACATAGTACAAAATCACGTGGTTGGATGTTTCGTGAAAAATGCCATAACGCATATTTCTTTTCATGACAAAAAGACATCTCTTAAAAAAGCATGTCAACTGTAAGTATACTAATTAATCTTGTGTTACTAGCCTCTAATCAGTTTTCCAAAGTCAGCCAGGATTCCAGGGTCCATCCAGCAGTGACTTGAGCTTCCACTGTGTTTCTTTCCACCTGTCTTTTTTATTTGTTTCTAAGGATGTTCCTCTGTAGATTTCAGAGAGAGAGAGAGAGAGAGAGAGAGAGAGAGAGAGAGAGAGAGAGAGAGAGAGAGAGAGAGAGACAGAAAGAGACAGAAAGCGAAAGGGAGAGAGAAATGTGTTCTGCCAAATACAGAATACAAGCAACAGCCTGGAGGAAAGTGTCAATGTCCATGGGGGGTGAGAGTCACTGGCGCGTGCCTATGCTTATACTGTGCCTGCTCTGGCATCTCTTCCTGCTCTGGCACAGTGCTAAAATTTGCTCAGGTACAGGCTGACCTTACACAAGTTCATCAATACTTAATTGACTGGCATTCGTTCAGGTCCCCGCTGGAACCCAAGCCTGCGAGCTTTTGAAAAAGAGCTCCTGCCACCAGAAGTGAGCATGGCTTCAGCATGCCAATTATGTTGGATGGTGTGAAAGAAACAATTTCTCTCCAGTTTGCCCTTTCTCTCTCTATTGTGGTTGCAAAGGAACTTTCTGTACAATTCAGTCTGAATGGCCAGCATGTTTTTTGGCTATGTTCCTTACCAACTGTGGCTTTGTTAGGCTTGCCCAACAAAATGACATGTCCAATGTATGGTAGAAGAAATTGTCAGAAGTGAGGTGAAAGGGACAAACTGAACAGCCACGAGAAGTATAATACTTGGTAATTGTGCATCAATTGATAAAGCTAATGCGAAGTCTGGCATAATACCTCCTAAGTCTCCATGGTTAATTGCTTTGCCAATTCTGATCGGGAAGGGAATAGAGGCACACAATCAGAAACTGTCCTAATTCAGTGATGAACTAGCAAATATTGATTGCTTTCCAAAAACCTCTATAAAAGACTTCATACTTCACCAGCAACTAATTTGGCAAAAGTGAAAGAGTCAGGGGATTCATCCAAAGTGAGAATGAATCACAATTTAACAGCTCTAATTATGATATAAATTAAGCATGCACTTTTTGTATTGTTCTGTTTCTTTCTTTCTGTCTTTCTTTCTCTTTTTTTTCTCTTACGGAGAGGTATTATGCCTCTATGACAATAAGCTTACGGAAAAAACTGTGACTGCAGTGTAAAAGCAAAGAAATATTCCTGAAATGTTAATAAAAATGCAGATGAAGCTGCTATACAGTAAACTCATCCTTCTCGTTATTTCCCATGGTGTCAGCATAAGAGACTTGGTAAGAAGATTAATAATAATGATTTGCACACCTGTATTGCGTTTACATCCACCTGTTCAAATTCACAGTCAGAAATCATATTTTTAGATATCAAGGATGTTTGCAAAACATAGCTGCATTTTTCTGTTTCATTTCATGTCAGTGACTACTTTTTCTTGTTAAAAAAAGTGTCATTACTGCTCATTTTAACCATTTATCACACAAGAGCCCAACATAAGTCGTTGTAAAATAAGGGAAGGACAAAGAGAGACATGTTTGTTTCTACTTTTCAAACTCTTAACTCAACACAGTTAAAAAGATTAGAGGCCGCTATAGATTTTCTTGTACAGTGATGGTAATCATAATGTTCACACATGAAATCCATATTTATTCTAAGACTTGTGCTTAGTGAGGTTGAGGAATGCTGTCCAGACAATGCATTAGGGACTCCTTAGGACACTCAGAAGTATTTTAAAGCCTATTCACATAACAGCACTTGTGAAGTCAAATTTGCAGATGTATCAAGGAGAACCATATCTTCAGTTATAATTATACATAGGTTTAAGCATTCTTTTAAAATCAGTTTAATTTATATTACCCTTTAATCAACATAAAACATTAAAGCCATTCTTCCTATAGACAGAAAGGTCATTTTAATTTGCACAGAGTTAGACCAATGAAATATCTTGGATATTTGTCCAAATTGTATGCCAAGTGTTTTTTTTGTTTTTGTTTTTTTTTTTTTCCCTGAGTTTTCTCATATTTTGAGTACGAGAACAGCGATAATGAATCAGATCAAAGCTCTTCAGAGTCTTTGAGCATCAGTTTTAGTCATGAAGGATATGCTGTTGTCTAGTGTAAACACAGGCAAAGCATTTATCTAGAATAAGAAGTAGTATTTTCACTGTGAAGTGTTTCATTATGTTCACCACTGCCATACTACATTATGAGGAACAAAATATTCAGGATGTACAAGGGCATTGATTTATATATCTTATTTCTAGGCATGACACCCTTAGTTGAGTCAACTAGAGAAAGAAAGAAAGTAAGAGAGAAAGAAAGACATGAACAATGAACTGTTAGAACTACTGCTTTTCATAGTTTCTTTGCCAAGATGGGTTAAATCTCAGCCACAAGGCATAGGTCTTCTCTCACAGAGATCAATATTTTATAAGCAACGTAGATAATTGAGTCATCTGAGGGGTTCAAGTCTGAGCAAAAGACAGTTGGACTGTAAGTAACTATAATGTTCACGACTGGCCATTTTCAGAAGGTGCATGTGGTCATTAGAATGCAGAGAGGTCAATAAGATAGTCAGCCTGTGTTATTGATGGCACTGGACTGCAGAATGAGAAAGATAATGATTTAAAAATGAAAAGGGCCAGAAAAATGGTTCATATTCTGCCATGTTCAGGGCATCATGAAGATAGCATGTTCTCAAGAGTAGATTAACTCATTGAGACACATCAGCACACACACACACACACACGCACGCGCACACACACACACACACACACACACACACACACACACACAAACATAAACATTAGCAGATAATAGGCTTTAAACAGTCACTTGCTGAGATTTAAACAAAAAACTATAGCTATTTTCTAAGAGATACCTGTGTCAACATGGGACTTAACACATTTATAATGTAAGATTTAAAGATTTATGCAATTGATTTTTGAATCTAGAATTGTTTCAGTAGAAGACTAACATGCAGGCTCTGTGATCAAGCTCCTCAGATCCCTCTGTACAACTGAAAGGAAATTTAATTGCTTTGATTGTACATAAGCCTCGAAAATCTTTGACTATAAATTGGAGCAGAAAAGTTTAGTGGAGAGGATCAAATCTCACTCAGACTCAACAAAAACCAATATCATTTTTGTTTAAATTTTACATCAAAAAGTGGCATGGGTCATGTTGACAGCTTCATTTTTATTGTGGAGCTTAATTGAACGTTTGAAAGCAAAGCGGCCGTTTTAGTTGTGGCACAAAGAGGGACCAGAATATGGGAAAATATTACAGTGGAAAGGTCAGCAATAGAGGCTGGAGATGAGTTCACTTGAATTATTGCAGATCGAACAGGGCTGCTGAACCACATGGAAGCCAAAGAAACCTCAAGCGGGAGCCGAGCTGGTCAATAATGACATCATTTCAGACACAGTAATCCCAGAGAAACCCCATTATCGTCCCTAAGATATAGGAAGAAAAAGAGGAATAAGAATGATTTGGAAGGGGGAGGAGAAAAAAAAAATTGAGATCCATATTTTCAAAGGAATAAATTTTATTTTGATCAATGTTGCTTTTTTTCTTCTTCTTTTTCTTCTTCTTCGTCTTTCAAAGGACTGTAAAATGAGAAAAAGAGGAAGGGGCCAAAATCAAGTTTCAATCATAATCTCATTGAGTCTGAGAGAGAAGAGTGGTGATTGAAAAAGAAGAAGAAAAAGAAAAAGAAAAGGGTGGTGTGTGTGTAACTGACTCTTGTGCTAAAGATGAGCCCAGGTGTGACTGTGACAGCTATAAAAGGCAAAAATCTGAAAGACAAACAGTGGTTTAGTACGGCAGTGAGTCCTTTCAGCAGGAGTAAGGTATTCAAACATATTGATTTGAGACATCGCAGCATAAATACATTCTCCTAATTCTTTATATTGAAGCTACATGATTCTCTATGCTTAGCTATCCCTCACAGATTAGGATTTCAGAGTTTTGTTTGTTTGATATAGAGCACAAATCTATGCCACCAGCTCTAGCAAAGTGAACATAATGCAAAATTTTTGGAGCATTGGTGCAGTAGAATGACAAGAGTTCACATAGTGAAAAGAAGAGGAGACACTACACAATGAATTTGTTCAACATTTTCAGTTTCCTTCCCTTCTGCACAGAGGATTCACAGATTTACAGTGACAAACTATATGAATTTTTGTCTCTAATTATTTTCATTCAGTCCTTATTTTACCACTGTATAATGTCTGACCATCAGGATCCCCACTGCGTGGGTGCATAAGAATGGAGATTTATGTGAAATGACTTGGAAATACAGATATACAGCAATACTGTAATGAAGGAATCAGTAACATGACAATTGCAGATGATAATATCGCCTATAGCAGTCCACAGTTTCAACTGTATGCAGGCACCAGTGTCAGACAAGCTACTTAAAATAATGTAGCCAGCTAAGCTACTGGTTATTCTACAAAAACAGTTCAGTTACATGAAACCTATCACTCACAGAAAAATAGCTAGCTGCACTAGAAGATACATGGCACTTTCATTGCATAGCAGAGACAGGCGTGACTTGCAGCGCTGTTTGAGAGACAGGTAATCACATTTCCCTCATTTACATGAGCACTAGCATGGCGTACACAGCTTGATAAGCTGCAGATAATCATCAGCTTACTCCCTACTGGGCTTCAATAAGGGTCCTCTCCTCCAAATCAGGAATCAGACCTTTATATTTCACATTTTATTTTGCAGAAAGTGATAAAGGAGAGATTCACGAAGCTCTAAAAAAAAAGAAAGAAAAGAAAAAGAAAGATGAGGGAATAAAGGAGCCAACATTGTCAGACTGGGCACTAAGGGTGTCTTATCTGTAAATTGCCGAGGCGAAGGAGGCTACGGTGCGGTTTGTTGAATGTGATAATGATTTTAGAAGAGAAGGACTCTCGACTCTCAGGACTTCTTCAGCATGTGCACTCTCAACATATGTGGATGTACTTATGTATATATGTACTGGTTTCTTACAGTTCGTTCAGTATAATGTATTAAAAAAATGCCAAGGTGCAGTTAGAGCCTGGGTTTAAAGAATCTCAACATAATTAAGTATAGTCACATGCACTGTAATACAAAACAGTAAGAAAATAATAGCAATCGGCATAAATAATTCGTATTAGCTGAAAGAATGGTTACAGTCTAAAATGAGGCAGATTTACTCAGCAGTCTTTAATGTCTCCAATGGTTAAAATATCAACAGAATGTTACAGCAGTGACAGCAGAATAATAAGTCGCCATAAAAAAGCAATTAAAGGCAGTTGATAAAACCACAGTCATGTGTACACTGTTTCACAGCATTAAGATCAGAGTAAGTACGCCTGAAGGGAGAATTATTCTAAAAGAATGGTACACACCAGTCACAACAATAGTATTTCTAAATTAAAGCTTTAGGGCTGGATTTACTAAGAACGTGAAATATGGCAAGTCATTTGCTATGCAGAAAAATAAAATATAGAAGCAAACAGTGTACTATCTATGGGTGATCCACTAAAGATCAATTAGGTGACAAACAATCAACTGACAAACAACCTCATTTAAATAATTAGCACATCTTTTAGGTGACAAGTTTGTATGTGATATTCGTACTTAGATCAGGACAAGAGTAAACCTTCAGTGAAATCGGAGAGTTAAACTATGTCTCCAAGTCTACAGCTATAAGGTCTACATAGCAATTAAAACAGTATTATACTTGTAGAGCTGTTTGGCTGCTCTGACACTAACGACATGTCTGAAAGCTATAAAAATGACTGGGGCAAATATTTGAAGCCTTGTTTATTATTATATCTCTGGGGCACCAGCTAACTGTACCAAAACAACAGAAATGACTAAGGATTTCACTGTTCTGGATCATTCTCCTTACGCGTGATCTATCTAACAACACCAAATGAGAGAGGGCTAAAAGCAATGTTTTTTTTGCCCCCCCCCCCCCCCCCCCCAAATGTTTTTAAGCAATATTTCCAAACAAACAGACTCAAATAACAAACAAATAAACAAACTAAAAACAATTTCAAATTGATTATTTGAGTGCAGGGGGAAAAAATGGAGAATGTTAACAACAGTGCTACTCTTACTCAAGGACTCTGGTCTGAGTAGAGCAGAGGAGCAGCAAAAAGTTAAGGTCACAACAATACTGAAGTGTTTATGGACCATTTTGATTTTCATATTACCTTGGCTCCTTTAAACGCTTCTGCAAAGTACAGGTGACGAACATGGTATTACATCAAATCTGTATTATGCCAAAAGAAAAAAAAAAATCTTTTCACTGTCTTTTCCTGCAGTTTGACTTAGGCACTATGTAAATACATTGGAAGATCACATATCATCACCCATGTTGTTTCCCAGCTGGAAGAGGAACACAGAATTTTTTATAGCTGTCACCTGGCCATGACTTGTTTCTACAGTCAAGAAAATTACAGCCTGGAACACATGGAAGAGTGCAGTTTCTATTTGCAAGCTGCTGGGCATAGGCCACCCACATCTAAATTTCCAGCCGAGCACAGGAGGGCTGAAAATCCTCAGCAGATAGCATCAGAAACACTATTTGCCCAGCAACACATGGTGACCCCAGACAATCATTAAAGTCAGCACTTCAGTGCCAAGTTTACCAAGCATCTTCCTGGACAAAGGAATAAAACTGAGGATATAGCAGTTACAGGACAGATGCCTGTTTAGAATAAGTCCATTTCAAAAGGGTCAGGCAGACAGATAGTGACGGGTTATCTTTCCCACCACAGTACTATTACTTTAAGAAATGCTTCCAAAACATTTATTTTGTACATTGGTTATGGATCAGTTAACTGCACAAACAAAATGTATCTTGAAATGTTACATTGCAGCATCGTTTCCATGTTCTCAGGTACAATAATTACCCTAATTTCAGAGCCTTGGAGCATTGAGTAATGCTTAAAAAAAAAGAAAAAAAAGTAAAGCCAAATTCTTGATGGAAATGTGGAAATGATGAAATGTGTTTATTTATCGTTACATTAACAGCTCGAGAAATATTGCTATTTCACACTGTTACATAATTTTAATAGCCAATTACCTGTCCCAGAATAGCTCTCATGGCCTTTTCAAACACTTCCCCATTTACCTGAGGAAATATCCAACCACAGAGACATACTTTTCTATTTTACAGAGTTTGTAGTTATCAGAGAAGGTACAATGCACATATTTGATAAAAGCTAAGCCCATAGTGAAACCAAGAATTTTTTTTTTTTTTCCATCAGAAACTGTGATTCCACATTGAACTCATCCATAAACAATTTTGTATGCTGTCGAAACTGAATACTGCCAGGTACAGTAAAATGCTTTCCCAGTTAAAGACCGCACTTGCAACAGAACTCATGGTTCTTGTCCAATCCCTCATCCATTGTAGACACTGATAAAATGTAACTACTTTGACCCCAGAAAAAGAATCGTCCGTGACCTCAATCTATGTGGAACCTAGAAGGACCCTGTATGCTTCACGTATTCTCATCATTGATCTCTTCACCTCGCTTTCAGGCTTGAAGCTGTATACAAGCATATGTTAAAATTTAGTACCTCTAGTTATTAATTTAAACATAGATACAACAGGTCCATTTGAAGGCGTACAGTGTTATAACTAAGACATTTATTGCACATCTAGTTTTGTCCTCCTGTCATCCTGTCACTTTTAGCTTGCCTCACAGTTTGCTTGACAAGCTTCTGTATGTTAGACTGATATAAGGCATATAATTCTCTTGATTATGTTTGTTCACTTGTTTTTCTGTATCACAAATATATTGTAATCACAGGTATACCGTCTTTATTTGATCATTACCACATTTCATTACACTTTAATCATGTATGGTTATTTCTCTTGTTCTCACTGCAGGTCTAGTACTTAAAAGTTTTCACTAGAGAGCTGCAAAACCTCCCACAGATCTTAATTGTTACAAATTTAAATTATGGTACTATCAGTGTGATTTGTCCAATTTAGCTGACTGTTCGTGGTACTACTGTGTAATGCACTGAATTACACATGAATTAAATTATAGAACTTTAATTTTCCCTAGTACTTACAACTACACTCTGTCCAAGGACAGAATAAAGAGTCGGCATAAAAGTTTAGGAAGTTCTGGATTCTGAAACCAAAATCTCCTTGGGCAACATTTAATATTAAAATATTCCAATTTAAAGAGTAATACAAGGTTTCAATTAAATATCATTAAATGTTAAAAACCAAAAAGAAACCTTCTACAGCTTCCAAACAAGAAGTTTGCAGCCAAGCCCCAGCTGTGAAAGAAGTAGGACTTTGTACACATATAATTTGAAATTACCCAAAAAACAGACATCATCTAAATTTGATAAAGAAATCTGGCTGTGGCATTTGCTGAATCAATACATTCAGAAGTGTAGTCTATTGACCAGGGGCTTTACCTACTGTAGGTACTATATATATATATATATATACACACACATTAGCAAGGATCTTAAAAATGTTCAGGAGGTTACAAATGACTACCAAAAAACATTTCAGTTGTCTCTAATCTCAGTCTCTGTCTAATCTACAGTCTTTACTTTTAATAGCTGCTATCTTAATCTGTTAATTTTTTATGATGAACTGTCTGTTATTTAGTCAAGCAAGGTGGTTGATTCTGACTAAGTGGAACAGTTTTCACTAGTGTTCGCTGATCACAGTAAGATGCACGTATGTCTTAGGACGAGTAACAGTATCTTATAATTCACTCTCACTGTTCTAATTGTCCTAATAAATCCATTACCTCTCAGTATAACATTTTAAAAATGCATTTAGATCATGAATTCAGCATAAGAACTGGGGATATGGTAGAAAACATACAGTGCTAACCTAGTGAAATCTATCTGTACCTCAAAACAGCCCAATTTTGCACAATTTTTCCAATGAAAATGAATCAATAAAGAAAATTTTCTCATGGTTTCTTTGAGTCGTCTTCATCCAAACACGCTGCTAGTGCTTTGTTCACACTCAGGACAAATACTTGTGGGTCACCACGTGTGAAATGACCATTAACAACTCGTGTGAAGGGAGATTGAAACAAATCAAAATTGTATTTTGTTTGTTTGTTTGCTTTCTAATAGTCCAACAACTTATTGTCACGAAATTTGCCACATCTGAAACTTATGAACAACTGTACAAACTAATTATTTTTATTGTCATTTACTAGACCACAGCAAATACTACTAGGGTTCTGGTCTGGTGACTACTCTGCTACTAACCAATGAAAAAAAAAAATCACTTATATATTATTTAGACTTATGTATATCCAGGCTGATGGGAACTGTATTTAAAGTTTGCCGGCATATACAGAATGTTGCACTTGCATAAAAAAAAGAAAAGGAAGAAAGAAAGAAAAGAAAAAACTAAGAAAAAAAACTGTAATTGCTGTAAGGTAAAGTGAGTGATACCAAAGAAATAATTAACATAAAAAAGCAATATATTTGTAAATCAAAGGTAAACAACATTCCACTAGGCGCAGTTTACAATAACATATTCTGGCTATACAGTACAGTATTTCCAGGAGAAATATAATTGACTACAATTTTATAAAACTACTGTATAATACTTTACTCTTGCTATAGCAAGACTTCAAGGATGTGACCAGTAATATATTGGCGGTCGACACATTTTACAAGACATTTACATCGTTACCAATCTACCATAACCTGGAATGAATAGTTGGTCATTGTGCCCTTCCCTCCTCCTATCATGTGAGAGGAGAGATGTCAGTCTTTTTGGTGTGTGATGAACTCTGTCTCCATGTGTCTCTGTCATGCCATGTAATTTATAGCCTTAAAGTTACTGTGGAGTTATCAATAGTGAATACTGATTTATTTAATTAATTACAATTCAATTAATCCACAGCAGTAATAGTTAACAACATCTTCTACAAAGTAGTCATCGTTGTTTATTACATTTGCCTGCCTACACATTTTTCTAACCCTCTTCCACTTCAAAGCCTGTCTGCTTCTCTGTGTGTGTTGATTATCAACATAGCCATTCACAGAAATATATTATTTGAGGGAACTGATTATTCATTTCTATGTTCTGTACATAGAAGAGGCACCTGTTCATTTTGGAATCAGTTATAAATGAACAAAGCTTATTAGGGTGACTTTTTCACTCTGGATGGTACAAATCAACATGACCTGGTTCTTCTGTATTTGCAGTGCTTAATATGGTGAACTGCAGGTCTGCATGTTCACTCATATCAGTCACTGTTGAAACCTCTAACTAAACATTTCATACCACACAAACTACAAACATAAATCTAGTGAGAATGTTGAATTGACATCATAATAATGACTTACACTTCCCTTACACTATGTTAAAAAAAAAGAAAAAAAATAATATCCGTAAAAAGAATAACCGTGTTGCTGATCTTATTGTCAAAGACATGTATCAAATGTATACCATGTATATAATATGTGAGATAAGGATGCATCAGAGCAAGCTGGATCAGTCTGCTCTGCTCAATCTTCTGTAAGCTAGTTGTCACAACCTACACCGCCATTTTGGACTTTTGGTTTGACATGTCTTTGTGCTCCTGTTCTCTGTCTGTCTCCGCCCCTCACCTGTACCTGTTTGTCCAATTATTACCTTGTTAATTTCTACCAATCCTGTGTTGCCCTGTTTAGTTCTCCCTCTATTTAAGTCCTAGTGTTTGCCTTGTCTTTGTCTATCGTTGTTTGTGTTAGTTTGCACAACTGTTATGCTGCACCTTTTTGTGCTTGGCTTGGCTTGGCTTGGCTTGGCTTGGCTTTGCTTTTGTTTTGCACTTGTATTTTGATCTTCATTTTCAGTAAAGTCTTCCGTTTTTGTCACTTCAACCATCATGTCTTGCACTTGGGTCCTGCACCACACCACCAGCCGTGACAGAACGATAGACCTAACAAGGACCCAGCAGACACTTCTGTCCCCCGGGCTCCAGCTCCTGACCTGGGTGCGGCGGGGCTCCCTCTCTCGGTAGGTTCTCCAGCCCCTAACCCAGGGGGGGGGAATTTTTTGGGGGGGGGCTCCCAGCCCTAGACCCAGGCACCACATGGACTGTGGTGCTGGGCCCAACCATCTCTAGGGCTGTGTCCGCTCCTGAGTCTCCTGTCTCTGCCACCCTGAATCCCCTGAATTCCCCTCTTCGAGCAGTGACTCCGAAGGCTCCATGGAGGGTGCGCTGCCCAGCGTGAGGAATGCGCTGCCCGGCGCACCATGGAGGGTGCGCTGCCCAGCGCGAGGAATGCGCTGCCCGGCGCACCATGGAGGGTGCGCTGCCCAGCGCGAGGAATGCGCTGCCCGGCGCACCATGGAGGGTGCGCTGCCCAGCGCGAGGAATGCGCTGCCCGGCGCACCATGGAGGGTGCGCTGTCCTGCCCTGTTCCCGAGGCCGCTTTCCCGGCCCTGGTCGGCTCCCGTGCTGACGCCCTGTCCTGGTCGGCTCCCGTGCTGACGCCCTGTCCTGGTCGGCTCCCGTGCTGACGCCCTGTCCTGTTCCCGAGGCCCTTTCCCCGATCCAGCTCAGCCCTCTAGCCATCGTCGGCTGTTTTGAAGTCTGCCCCGTTCCTGTTGTTCTGCCAGTTTGAAAGTCTGTTCCAGCCAACCCCTCACCTGCTCGGCCGCAGAGGGGGCCCGTCGGCTGCAGCACCTTCGGTCATCCCTCTGTGCGCCCCCCCACCCACCCGGTCTGTTCTGGACTTTTGTTTTTCTTTTGGGCCGTCTGGAGCCGCCCCTTAAGGGGGGGGCTCTGTC
Organism: Chanos chanos; assembly: GCF_902362185.1. Lineage (NCBI taxonomy): Eukaryota > Metazoa > Chordata > Actinopteri > Gonorynchiformes > Chanidae > Chanos > Chanos chanos. Next base: position 39,285,741 of record NC_044499.1, on the reverse strand, counting down.
ACAACCTGCACTGCCATTTTGGACTTTTGGTTTGACATGTCTTTGTGCTCCTGTTCTCTGTCTGTCTCCGCCCCTCACCTGTACCTGTTTGTCCAATTATTACCTTGTTAATTTCTACCAATCCTGTGTTGCCCTGTTTAGTTCTCCCTCTATTTAAGTCCTAGTGTTTGCCTTGTCTTTGTCTATCGTTGTTTGTGTATTTTTGCACAACTGTTACGCTGCACCTTTTTGTTATTGGCTTTGCTTTTGTTTTGCACTTGTATTTTGATCTTCATTTTCAGTAAAGTCTTCCGTTTTTGTCACTTCAACCATCATGTCTTGCACTTGGGTCCTGCACCACACCACCAGCCGTGACACTAGTTTAAGCATTACAGATATGATGCATTGTCTATAAAGACAGATGAGACCAGAACAGAGCAAGCAATTCATCTTTGATATATTCACAAAAATGATCACTTTCAGACTGTGTCAGTTCAGTAATCATGAGCTTTACATATTCAATCCTACCGTTGCCACCACTAACACGTAAAACGGAAGCGAAAACACCTGAGAAATAAAATCCCGATGAAACAGGCACACTTTTCATCTATGTTTATGTGCAATTAATCAACAAGGTATCTTAGCAACCCACAACGAAGAAAAAGATGTCATTTACAAAGATGGAATTTACATAGGAGGCAATAAATGTGGTCCTGAGAGTCAGTCTAAAAAGCCTTTGTGACTGAATGACTATGGTGGGTTTTAAGATTTCTTTAATAGCACTTTGGTGATTGCTCTGTTCCTTGTGAGGTCTCGAATATGACATATTGTAAAAGTGCAGCCTCTTTAAATGTGTCATGTTCATTTGAGCAACACCATCCTTTTAAGTGCACCACAGATTGGCTGTCTTAGAGATGACTTGGCTTCATGTTGAAATGAGTGAGATTTTTCAGGTTAAAGATTTTCAGAACCCATTCATGTCTCACAAATGGAACAGATTTTTTTTTTTTTTTCTGACAATAGTAACCCAACATCAGCATGATACCACGCCAAACATAGATGATGATAAATATTTAAATATATAGCAGAAATAAATACCTCCCCGTAAAGAGGGACAGACCAGTCCTTCTTTCTTATATTGTGCAACTACATGCCTTCCACACATAACTGCTTTGATGAACTTTTGATGAATGACCAATGAATACATTTATGATGAGCTTTTTTTTTTTTTTTTTTTACTCAGACTCTGACCATAACGCTCCTGTTTTGGAAGTCGCTTTGGGTAAAGGCGTTTGCAAATTGAATAAATGGAAATGTGTTTTTATTTAAATATTTTAAATGCAAATATTCTGTCATGCTTCTTTGTTTGTTTTTTGTTTTTTTGGTTTGTTTTCTTTATCTGTTGCAAATTCATTATTTCTCATCCAAGCTAGCAGCATTTGGAGGTTCAGTAGCTCCAAACTAGAGATAGAGGACTGTTGAGAGTTTGAATTGAACTGACTGACCTATCAGATAGCAAATGTAGATACAGTATGAAATATAAGATCGCAAATAATATATAATACAATAGAGAGTATGATGGAAAGGACAGTAGATACAATAGAATCCTCTTCCAAGAAACTATAGACGTGTCTATAAAAAATCCTTCAGTTTCTTTCCAAACATCCAACAGAAATCATTTATTTGAATTTCTATCTTTATATATTCATTTCAACAACGAAGCTCCTCACTCAAACACTTCTTCCTTTCATTTGAACATAAGATAATGGGAGATGACACGAGTGAGAGAGAGAGAGAGAGAGAGAGAGAGAGAGAGAGAGAGAGAGAGGATCAAAGATGCAAAAAGACTGACATGAAAGGGCTGAGTTGCGGTTTTGAGTAGCATCATTCAGTAATGGTGCACCTGCCGCATATTAGCAACCATTAGGAGCTGCGTTTCCCTTAGGGACCTACATGGTGCCCTGGTCTACTATAACATTGACATTCAGTCCAGAAATAGGCCTCAGCAAGCAAGTGCTTACTTAAAACAATGATATCTCTGAGATCCTGTTATTACGAGGGTACCTCGTGGATAATCCTATAAGAGGTAGTTGATGAGACACACCTTCTCTCTACTCCCTCAGCACACAAGACAAATGTCAGAGGTCACTCTGCCGTACAAGGGAAGCCAGAATGCAATCTGGCAGCTGTCACTCATCATGTCGGCAATGCAGACGGTCACAGCTGGTCACCACGCTCCCATTTTAACATCTGAATTGAGTTTGGTGCTAGTCACCTGCTGCCCACTTTCTCAGCTCACCGCTGTAATCACACATGCCAGATAATAACATTTCTGCAGTTATATTGAATTATTTGATCATAATCCATAACCCTTTTGTGTCAGTACCGGTGGCACATGCTGCTCTTCTGATATCCCAACTGTTCAGCTGAGGTAATGTTCTTTAATAACCAAGTTTATTATCCTTAAATTTGTTATTTTTGCCAGTTTGACTTTTTTGAAGTTTTGGTTCTCAAAGTAAACAGTGAAATGCATGTGGATGCATATTATTTTATACAGTTTTGCTCATACCAGTCAAGGAAAAAAAAAGTCCACATTTCCTTTCCTTCACTGGCAGACACCTCCAAGACATTATGGCCCTGAAATATGTTTTATGAATTTCATTAATGTTGTTATCTCAACAAAGAGGAGATTAATCATTCACGCTCTTTTAGCATCTCTGAATGACTTGCTATAAATATGTGATGCAAAATAATGCTAAACTTTAAAATGTTTATAAAATTGGGCTTTTATAGAAACCCTGTTAAAAAATCGAAGGCTAAAATAAGAGAAATGTCAGCTATGTTACCCATCAGTGATGTTTCCAAACAAGAGGAGCTGACAGACATTAAGCAGACATTAAAAACTGCTGACATTGATAAGACTTCATTGTCACTGACTACAGCTTTTCTTAAGGATTTTTCTTTTTCATTCCATTCCAGGTATAAATTAGAACTGTACATTGATTATAGCATAGTATTGCTGTATACGTTTAGCATTTATCCAACTCAAACAACAGACATTGTCTTTTACATTTGCTGCAGTGCCAAAATTCAATTACATATCAATTAAAATAATTTCTTCGGGGTAGACTCTTGACATCATTTTTACATTTGATGTTGGTACTGGAAGCTTATCCCTTTAAATTATTGAACTCACGATATTCCATATGATTAAAATGAAAAATGTATATCAACTGCATGTTTAATACTATAGACTGTGAGGTTGCCTTCCTCTGAGAAGCAGCACTGATACAGGGTTCTGTGTAATGATAATCCCTCAGGAATAGTAGCATAGTTAAGTAAATGCCAAGAGACATGGTATGCAAGAAAAAGACTAGAGGGGGTGAAGGCCATGAAATATTGGAGTGAGAAAGAAAAGAAAAGGACCATACTGTAAAAGAGAGAAAAGTCAGAAAAAAAGCAAGTGGTTGGGGCCTCAGTTACTCCAGTTTGAAGCTGATTCGCAATCAGAGAGAAACATGTTCGGCTGTTAAATTTAATATTTTACATAAGACATGAAAGGCATAAAAGTTCTTTAAAACTGTGCGAAAGTTGTTGCAGCATCTGTACTCAGGGAATTATGATTAAAGATAGCTTAATTACTTTGACTCTATTGTAATGATGGTTCCTGATTTAAAAAAAAAAAATAAAAAGAGAAAGAAAGAAAAAAAAATCACATGCATTTGCAACATATGATGAAGTAGTAAAAAAAACAGCCTCTTTCAAAAGTGTATTTCTTTGTGTTGTACTTTACCCAAGCATATGGTACACATTTCACAATTTAAACATAAGTTGACTATTGGTACAATTAGGTTGATTTTTTTTTTCTTTTTAAATCATCTGTCTTTCACTACTTGTTTGTTTAGTAATTGTGTGAAATGTGTCTCAAATGGTTGTTTGAAAAGTTACAAAGTTACAGTCCCTATGTAAGTGCTACAACCCGAGCTCTTCGTGACTTTTTTCATACAGCCTTGTCTAAGTATTTCCGAATGAAAAGATGTAGAATTCTTAACAAAATTACATTGAGAACAACAGTGAACACTGAGAGAGGAGAAAAAAGTGGCCGCCAAAGGAAACAGTATTGCAATCGCATCAAATAGTCACATTTCTGCTTATAAATGTCAAATGACATTGTATATTTCTTGAGACCAGGCAGACCCAGTCAGACTTATGTATTTATTTATTTAAAACCTCTAAAAAGTACTTATAGTCCAGGCTAAACAATTACTGAATGTAAAACAGTAATGAAATACAGTGCTACTTGTTTTGTTTTTTTTCTTTTTTTTTTCTTCTCTTTTTTTTTTGAAATGATGAGATATACCCCTAATTATAAAGTAATCCCTCAATGTGTTCGACATTATTTTCTTCATGGCTGCGAAAGAATTACTGAAATAAGCTATGTTGCCTCTAGCTTAGGTATGAATAGAATGCAATTATAAATCAAGACCCACTGATCAAATAGCGAGCCAAATAAGCATTGCCACACAGATATCATGCAGATGCAACAGCAAATAATTTGAATAATGAAAACAATTGCAAAAAAAAATTGGCATAGTTGGAAGCCAGTGCATTTCTTAGAGATTACTACAGCAATGAAATGAACACCGCAGCACCCCAGCCCCTCCTCTCCCGCCCTTCTTCTGTCTTTGTGGGAAACAATGCAATTTTGCAAGCGCATGCTGAGTTTTTGAAATCTTAATGTGTACATTTTTAGACATCTGTTTAGGAAGGGTCTCAGAAGCTTCACTAATTAAATTGGCTCATAAACATGTTATAATATATTTTGAAAAGCTTAAATAAATCAAAACCCATAAAAGCGCATTCAACCACTGGAGAGGAAATGATAACCAGTGTTATGGGGTTGTGCTGACTGGGATTGTAATTCAGTGATGGTGGCAGCCAATGTCAGTGTATGATTTGATATTTCATAGCACTCAAGGTCATGAAAAGGGGCAAACAATGACAGAAGTGGGATGAAAAATGACGCCCCAATATGCACAAGCTCCAAGTTCGTAACTAGAAATAAACAAGACCAAGGGTAACAAGACCCCCATCTTCAGACAGCACCAAGGAAAGTAATGCACCAGCTCCACCATGTAACCTCTGAAGGCACCACACTGGACAGAAAAAGGGGCCAGAAGAAACGAGATGAAATTACAGTATCTGACCTCTCAGTGTAGCAGACCAATGTGAAGTGAGACCTGTTGTGTGGTAGAAAAAAAAAGAAGAAGAAGCAGAAAAAAAAAAAAAAAAAAAAAAGAACAGAGGGCCGCAGAGATGACAGTTCTGAGACATGGAGTAGTAATACTCCCTTCAGAGTAGACCAATAATAATGTTAATTATGAAAGCAACTGGAGATTGTTAATCAAGCATTTCTATTTAAAGAATGCTGTCATATGTATGGGATGTGATATGTTGTAATAATAGCAGCACATTGTTGCAACAAGCGTGTAATAGCTCAGTTCAGGATAATCCATAGATAAAGAAAATGCTAAGTGCTAGGGCAGTGGAAAAGGTCATGCTGCCAAAAGATAGAGAGAAAGAGAGTGAGAGAGAAAAAGGAGAGAGAAGGGTAAGGGGATCGAAAAGGACCAGGAATGTCAAGAGATATTTTCATTAAAATGCCAATATTTTGCAACATAAGTATAAACAGGTCATCAAGATGAGACCTTTACACTGTTTTGTCATGCTGTCAGCTCCTGGTATTTTCCCACTAGAAAGCTATGGACATTAGTGTCATTTCATGGGCAAAGGTTGAACTCAAAACTACTGCCTCTTCTGGTTGTCTTCAAGTCAAAGGAAATGTTGACTTACCCCGGAAGGTGCTCTCTCTTTCTCTCTCTCTCTCTCTCTCTCTCTCTCTCTCTAAATATAGATGTAAATATAGATAGATGGACCTAATAGATAGATAGATAGATAGATAGATAGATAGATAGATAGATAGATAGATAGATAGATAGATAGAAGGACAGATAAAAAAAAGGCCTTTGGGGAAATAATGGTCATACCTGATGCATTCTTTTCATTCTGTAAAAAAGAGATACATTTCTTAACACATTCAGCAGTTCCTCTGAAATAGGATCGCATTTATGAGGCAAATGGCTAAAAAGTGTCATCGTTGGTAGTTATTTTAGCCCTGAAAAAGCTATATATCCTCTTTTGGGAGTTGTATTCCACAAGCCTTGCAACTGGCTTTTGAATTTTCATCCAACACACTATTTTGGCTCAAAGAGAGTGGCATTCACAAATAGTCGAATTGGTTATTTTGTTGCTAGGCTTACCAGGAAAAAACAGATGCACCACATTGACCTCAGTTTAGCACATTGTTATTGCATGACTTTTTTACATGTATGCATTTTTATGCCTTTTGTTTGTTTGCTTGTTTGTTTGCTTGCTTGTTTTTGAAAAACAATAATCTTGCTGATATTTTAGGAACAACCAGATTTTGCCAGTTTTGTGTTACCTCACCTTTTTCTAATGTATGTTTTAGACAGTAACAGTGCTTAATTCTCTCACATTTTAATTCCTATGAAATTTAGGTTATTATTTGCATTAATTAATGTTGACATTAAATCCATGCACGTATAATTAGGAGGAAAAAGATCAGGGAGTGTTCTTATTCAAGTATTTTCTGAGATAACTGTTGTTTTTACAATTTATCATGGTAACTCATGTATAAGCACACATTCACACACACGCGCACACACAGACACACACACAGACACACACACACACACACACACACACACACACACACACTCACACACACACACACCACGTCAACCTTAAATACTCCCATTCCTTGATGGCTCTTTCTCTTAATCCTGTTCTAATTTGGGTTTTGTTTTGTTTTTTATGTTGTTTTTTTTTCTTTTTTGGGTTTTTTTTTGGGTCCTGCTGAAATGTTCATATATAAGCTTGGTCCAATTTAAAACTGGTCCACATGCTAAATAAGTTATTTATACATTGTGTTGCCTTACAGGTGGAAAGTGAAATTGATGGAATAGGTTTCCAATCAATGTCTGACACCTGCTCATATGCATCAGTGCCCATGTCAGCACACTGGTGCCTTCATTAATGTAGTGACACAAAACTCCATCAAACCCTCATATCCACTGGCACCTGGCTGAGATTGGTTTTTTAAATAAATGTCAGAAGATATCTTGAACTAACTATGGGGAAAGTTCAGTTTTGAGATATGCAGGTGGCAAAAATCTGTGGTGGGACTAATACACCTGTAGAATCAGATAGCTCATCTAAATTGTTTTGGATTTTTAACTTTCATACTACACTGAACATGTTCTAGCTTTCTCCACAACCAAATTGACAAAATCATAAATCATAGACCTGTATGCATAAGATTCAAGAATTTGGAGTGAGTGATTGGGGAAAAAAAAAGGCTGATTAAAAAAAAAATGTTTCAGTTGCTGCCAGGTGGGGCAAGACTCACTTTCAGTTTGTTATTTCACATTGCATGTCTTTCATAATTCATTTTCAGATATTTTTGTCAGTACAAATGACAAATTCGATTAGATTTGGAGTCATAATAAATATGCAAAAAGTACTAAACACTTCGTTCTCAACATTTCAAGTGTCATCAAGGGACCTTGTTGTAACTCTGAAACTTCACAGGGTGAGAAAGATAAACTGGTCTAATTACCATGTGTATTGACGGTTCTGTTTGAAAAAAGGGTCATAAGTTTTGTGTGTAACTGAGTAGGATGAAATTTGTTCCAGTGTGTCTGTCAGCATTGAGTGAGCCATGTAAAACAGATGGCATGCTGAATAATTATTACTTCTATCCATGCGGTCAGACAAAGAAAAGCTCTGAAGATTTTGTCAATTTGATAAGTTTGAAAAATACAATATTTGTAATTTAATAGAAACAACAAAAGAAAGAAAGAAAGAAAGAAAGAAAGAAAGAAAGAAAGAAAGAAACAAACAAACAAACCATCAAATAAAGAACTTACTTTCCTAAATTTTGTTGAAAAGTGCCAAACTTTATGTGTTTAATTAAGTGGCAATGATCAGTTCACTGATTGGGAACAAATATTTGTCAAAAAAATCTTTTTTGCAAAATGACTTACATGTTCTGGATAAACTTGAGTTGACAGGGAAGTTCCAGTGCTATGACTTTCCAGATTTTGCTTAGACTTTGAGAACTTTTTAATGCTATATTAAGTCCATGAGTTCAGTAAATCCAGAAGGTCCTCGATGGGAAATTATGGAAAAGGTGAAGCAACTCAATCCTGTCTGTGAACACATTGCTGTCTGTTGTAATAAATAAATACATAAATAAATGAACAGAAATGAATGACTACAATATTCAATTTTTCTGCCAGTAAAAGAGCTAATGCCATAATTAATGCATGATAAACAGTCTATGATCTACAATGAGCATACGCAGGTATAGTTCAACACATTAATTAAGGAAGGTTTCATGAGACTTTGGAGGTCAGAGGTTTGAGAGTGGACCGCATTTACATAAAATCCAAAATCACACCACTGGAGCACCACTTTATACAACCACTTTATATACCTGGACTATGCATGCAACTCAGATGAGAGTCAACGGAATCCCTTCAAAAAAAACAAAGGGGGAATTACCTGTAATAGAATAAATGTCAATTTTCATAGAAAGCGTTTTAATAAAAAAAAAAAAAAAAGAGGTCCTTTACATGGTTTGTTAACTGAGACCTTTGTCTATAAATATATCCATTTCAAATTAATGCAGTATTAAAAAAAGAAAAAAATAGAAGACTAAAACATGTTTTGTCCCTTATCTCATGAAACAGTCACAGATATCACACATTTTCCTTGATACAGCCATAGAGCTGAACTACAGGCTTAAATGATGTGAAGTGATCTGAAATCATCACTCATAAATGGTAAAAGGCATCAGACCAGTGTAAGGATAACTGGTTGTATTAATGGAATTGTCTGTGCAGCCACAATTAGTAGAGGGAGTACCTATCATTACCTTTAAGAAGGCTTGACAGAATTCATCCTCTGAAATTGTTTGCTTTATCCAGCAAGGCTCAAGTTTGTGACAGATGTCAGCGACATTGCTTGCAGTTTTCTTGGCCAATCTGTTCTTAATTAGTTATATATAAGTTAAATTTAGTTTTCTTGTTAAATTGTCACATACTTCACTCTCAGTAAAAATGTGAGCAATTAGTAATGTTATTTGTTGTTCTCCTGTTACTGCCTGTCTCTGTTTTGGGGTAAACATTCTTCATCATGCACCACATGTTAGAATGGATTTGTTGACCACAAATATGTATGTTTTTCCGGTTATTATTTCTGACAGAAATTTATATTCTTGTGAGGGTTGATCAGCCCTGTTGTCAAAATGGGGGATCTGTGTTGTGGACCATGTCTGTGAGGCAGGCTACACATAACTGCTGACAACCGTGCATATGTGATAGATATGTCATTTCTTGCTCATATTTTCTGTACTGCATGGGGGAAAGCTAAATCCATCACATCACACAGTGTATTTTTCATCTCAGTGTTGGCGCTTTCATGTGTGACTCCTCCTCTGGCCAATAAGAGTTATAAACACTTTGTTTGGACCATTGTCGTGGTAGTTATTAGTTGTCCTGGAATGTGTTTTAACAATGGCGTTAAACGTTTTACATCTTGGGCACATCTAAGCTTTTTTTCAAGAAATTAAAAAAGCACTAGACACACAAAGAGTGTTCTTCAAGCTGAGAGTGATAATGAGGACCGCTTTACACTTGCCGGTGCATGGTGCTCTGTAATAAGGTTTGCATAGCTTTTGCTTATGTGCCCTAGATAGTACATACATTCCACAGATAATCTTTTTTTTATTATTATTATTATTATTATTATTATTATTATTATTATTATTATTATTATTATTATTATTATTATATTGCTGCCAAATTATCAGGATTTTCTGATTGCACCATAATCCAAGGTGGAAACTTCAACGGAGTAATATGTTCCATTTTAGACAGATCTCTCTCACATGCGTTATGCCTCTTTTAAAGAATTTTGAGGATGACTCACATTTTTGGGACTCAAAGTTTCTTTCCTAGTCTGACTTCAAAGTTACACACTCTGTTCTTCTAGACATAAATTGTATTCATGTAGGCCTACTGATCTTATGTTTGTTGCTCAGATGTCTTTGACATCAGTAGGAGCTTTACAAAACCCCCACAAAATTATGGGAAGTCACAAAATATTTTTTAAGAGGTAATTGTATATCCGTTTCCTCTCACTTGAATTCCTTGTGAAATAACCACGCCCAGCTGTTGGTAACTAAGAGTGAGCACAATGAGCTGACCTCTGTTAAAGTGAAAATTGAACTACACAGAACCAAAATCGTTATAAAAATTGAGAGAACCCAAGCAGGTTTCTGGCACTTGAAAATGAAAATGAAAATGAATGTGTTTGGTTTCATTACAATTAGAGATGAGTATAAACACCTACTAAAGGATCTGAAATTATTTTTACTTCCACACTAAATTTAAAATCATTTGTCATATTCACCTTGAATGCACTGTGCCTTAGTAACGTTCAGAGTTAAAACTGGATACTGCTATGATCTCAGATGAGTTGGAATCTGCTGCCAAGAGGATGCAAGTGGGCTTTTGTTAGCTATTTGTGATGCTACGGGTCCTCTTATTTTTAGTGTGTTAGTCAAGCTTTCAGGCCAAGAACATTTCAAGAGATAAATGTTTCTAAAAAAGGGATAAAAAAAAGTATCCACTGGCTGTAAACCAGTCAGTTTAATTAATTCTGATCTGAAGATTTGCACGACAGTTCCAGTAGGATTGCTTCATCAGTTCACATATTGCATATGATCAAATATTTTCCTTTAAAGGGTTTGCCTCTGATAACATGCATAGGCTTCTGAACATGCTTGCTGATACAGCTGGCCAATCTTACTTGTTTTTTTCCTTAGATGCAGAGAGGTATTTGCTCACCTGTAATGACACTTACCACAGGTAAAACCTCTATTGATAAGGATTGTTCAATAATAATAATAATAATAATAATAATAATAATAATAATAATAATCATCATCATCATCATCATCATCATCATCACCTCAGTACCACATAAGTACTATCAGATTATTGACAATCTTATAATCAGTTTTATATGGAGAAGTAAACAATCTTTGATGTTCTCGACACTTTACAGAGAAGAGCAGGGAGACACAGCTTAAGAGGAGCAGCTTAAGGCGATACAAAACTGGCTTAACCCAAATTCATTGTTACCTTGAGTTGCTACTGAAGCATCATCAGTATGTCCAGCTCTATTTCGCTCTGCACAAACTGAGACCATATCATTTCAGTTCAGGTCCTTTATGGCACACCTTTGGACATAGATAATGTTTGTGATTACCCTGTCCTTTCAGTGCATTTTCACCCATTTGCTACACATCAGCTCCTACTCTTAGGAATGTACCTATTCCACAGCACTATTTGGTAATGTACAGGTCTATGGACATTAAGTGATCCATTTCATAACCCTGTCCCAGCCCTCCCCCTGGCTGTAGGATGATGGAGCCTTACTAGATGCAGATTAGCCAACGGGAAAGTGAGCAAGTAGTTTCCTATTCCATAGTTTGGAGTTGAGACATCTTTATGCTATTATGCTTCTGGAAAGATTTATTACTCTGCCTCATGGAGCCAGAAAGTAAAACAATCAAGTGGTGCATTATTTGACTGGCTGTGGGAGTCTACAAGCTTTGAGAACATACAAATACAATGAACTTTAACCTGTCTCTACTATTTTTCTTGGCTTTTCTTGGCTTTTACAAATTTACCCAAAAAAAAGATAAGATAAAAGAAAGGGGCATGTAAGAGTTTTTGGACAGGTAAATCGTTCAAATACATAAAAGTCTTGTTTCCATGACTGTTATAACAAAACTGACATTAAACAATTTGTTCAATAAAAGATATAACAAAGACTTTCTAATGTGACCAAAGTAAAATAAGTGAATATCAAAGTCAAGTGATCAATTTTTTGGGCATTAACCTCTCTCCCTTTGTCATCTGCTATGTTAGGTTGTTCTGACATTTGAAGAAAGAAATCATTTTTTGCTTCCATAAATAATTTGAATGAATATGTTAACAGGATCTGATATCACACAGTCAGTGAGCTTAACTGAGCTACCACATTTCAACCCCTCTCAGGAAAAGGTCACTCCAATCACCCAAATCTCAGCAGCATCATTTCACATGCCAGTCATATTATTCAATGCATATTCTCTTCTTCCCTGGTGTGGGTGTATAGTATGAATTACTGCCTGGTGTCTTGCCTTGACTGTCCCAGTGTAATTATGCTGTATATCATCTTAATAATTAAAAATAAAATGAAGTATGTTTGATGGCTGAAAAGGAGATAAATCAACTGTCACATTTACTATTATATTTAGTGTTTACAATACATTAGCCCTAACAGAAAGATCTGAAACGTTTGGTTACTTTAAATTCAAACAATGAAGCAGAAATTGTTTCATACCTTAGAAACTTACACACTCAAATGTTATATTGAGAACAATGTAGAATCACTATAAACAAAACAAAAGTCTGTGATAAAATATTATCAGAAGTAAAATGTAGAAATAAGACAAGGTTTACATTGAACAAGTCTTCTATTTAGGCATGTTAGGAAGAGACAGAAAATCCCCCAAGTTACTTGATCTAAAATAAATAAATAAATAAATAAAAAGCTACAAATCAATACCTCAGGGTTTCAAAGCTTCTGTTGTGCGGGTTCTCAGCCCCGATTTGTTCCAGTGTGATGGCATGGATCTGGGAAGAAAGGATTGGGCTTGTGGCCTCTTAAATTGGACTGGGAGACCTAGTCCACTGCCACCTGCTCACAGACCACATGAGTATTAATAAAAGCCCTGTGCTCTAACTAGATTCCCTTTGACAGCATTACTATGCTGCAGCTGAGCCTGAGACCGAACAGTGACTCTACCCACTGCACTTCCCCATATTTCACAGACACACCACCATTAAGAACATGGGCTGTAGTCAACACCAAGTCCCACCGTCTGAAAGCCGTCCCAAAACTCAGAGACTTCTCAGAACTCACTCCAATCAGTGCACCTTAGCTGTATAACCTACCTCAAGTGGCTCTCGTTTAGAATTGGTCCTGTAGAGAGCATCTAGCATTTTACACATCCCGAGTGGTCACTGTTATTAATCAAGCAGAAAAATCTGCAGTCAGGCAAAACACAGTAGTCTTAGCCATGAGACATTGCAGTCCTAAAAGATTCCACCCAAAATGATACCTGATATGAAATGCAAAGAGTTGATGTTCTTAGAGACACAAATGCATAATGATGGGCACAGTATACCATAGATAGAATTGCAGCCTTGTTTACAATTATTGTTAACCAAACAAGCGCACATTCTGTGTATCACAACTGAACCACACATGACACTTCAGAGGGGGGAGAAAAGAAAAAGAAGCAAACCAGTTCTAAGACATAAAGAACCGAATGAATATGTTATAGAATCATAAAGAACTCCCATCGTTATAAACCGTCTCTGAAGCATTTGCACACATAAATAAAAAGAAACAGTGTGTAGCTATGGACACAGTTTGTCTGTGTCTGCTGTTGGCCACATAGAAATACCTTTATAATGAAGACCAATTAGAGTTTTTGGAGGGCCTGCAGTGGCAGCAGTGGGATTGTGGTTATGAAATGCATATGTTTTGTCATGCTTCGTGGAACCAGTATAATTAGGATCAGTGGAAGAAACTGGTACAGAGGAGGATGGAGGGAGGTCAGTTTGCGGCTGGAGGAAGAATGTGCCCTGACCTTTTTAGAGAAACGTTAAGGAATGGCAGTAGTCTTTGGGGAGGAGCAACTTTCTACCTTTGGACACAAATACCTACAGGCAAGTGGTGCTGCTGGGAGAGCTCAGAGAGAAAAAGGCAGAAGGAAAGAAAGTGATACAAACAAAAACTACAAATCCCTCTACTCTCTTGCACCTGAAGGCACTGTGCTGGCACAATGGATGTTTTTTTTTGCTGATGGGCAGATTAAACCCTTCCCTGGTCTTGGCAGCTCTTGATTTGTCTCAGAGAGATTGATGGGGAAGTATGATTAATAAATGTGTCTAAGGTGTGATGGAAGAACAGCCCTGACTGACATTGATTTACTAGGGAGATCATCCCATGGCTTTCAGTAGGTTATGTGATAAGAGAAAACAAACAATTACACAAGACAGACTGCCAGACAGAAAGGATAGCCTAATCATCTCTATTGCTTACTAAGGAAACTGTATGGATTGCATTTCGTCTCCACAGTCTGACTAATTTACATTGATTTTGTATTGAAAAGGGGACAATGCGCTGAAACTGTGGAGTTGTTCAAACTCTAAATTCTATTTTACTTTTTCCTGCTAAAACAAGTGTTCATTAAGCATGGACCACATGTCTAATGGCCAATTTCTATGCAAACACAGCAATACACTAAATTGGCTTCGTTGATATACAATTCTATGAGGAATTTATCTTCATAAATAAAGCCTCTTAATCTTATTTTCACTGTTGAAGTTGGCAAGCTGGTCCCCCTCAATGTTATTTTTTTCTTATAAAAACTTTGTCTCACAACCTTGACGTTGACAAGGCTAAAGTATTGAGTGATTGGTGCATTTATCATCTTCTGGCCACCTCTTCACAATGGCACCGTGTATCTGTGTACCACCGATTTAAAAAAATAAATAAATAAATAAGAGCGGCAGGCTCAGCCTTGCTTGAAACCAATGGTAAAAAGATGTGTAGATCGATTATACTTCAGTCACCCAAGGCTGAACTTAGCTGTATCACCTATAGGTGGATCAATATTATTGTAAACACAGTTTTCTCTCTCATTTCATGACAAGGCAACAACAGAGGTGTCTTTTGAG